>NC_064811.1:159979819-160181689 GCF_023721935.1 Panthera uncia | reverse complement strand
TTTTTTTTTTTTTTTTTTTTTTTTTTTTTTTTTTTTTTTAGAGAACAACAACAAAAACTGTGTTTACTTTTCAATGTTTAAAAAAAAATCAACATTAACATTTGAAAGACGTACTGGGCTGAGGGTCTTTCGATGCATTTGAGGCTACTTTCTAGCAGAGCTGCTCTCTCACAGGGCATTTGGGGTGGGAAGTGGATTTGCCTGAGAGCAAACCTTGTGGTCCTCTTTCCTGAGGAGTTCTGGGTTGTCCTGGCCCCAACACAGTGCCGGTCAGAACTCACAGTGCTTCCCATGCCTTTATTTCCTGTGAAGAAGTGGATTCCCTTAAACTTGATTGCCTATAGATCAAAGAAATTCAGAACAGCCAGATTGCCTGTCCTCCTTGTACTTAAAAAAAAATTTTTTTTTAAATTTCTGCAGAGGGAGAGTTAAGTCAAAAATGTCTCCATCTAAGGAGAGAGTTTCAAAGACAACACACATCTCTACAGGTTTCCCTGAGTGCCCGAAGATGTTTCTTAAAACCCTTGTGTTTAATAAGTGATGTACATAAGCTCATTCACAGAAGCAACTTTACTCCTCCTGTTCAGTGTATAGGAAGTCATTCTAAGCAATTAATGTGAATTTGTTCCTCAAGCCTGATTCTTAATTCTCTGTAACACCTGAAGATGGTGAACTAGTGGTTGTCCCTCCGGATGAATGTTTATACCCAATCCAGAAGCTGCAGTGAGGCTGGGAAGTGTCACCCCCATGGCCCTGGACTGACACAGAAACAGTGGAAGATTCTGTTAACTTCTGAAGGCTCCAGTCTGAAAATTAGCATACCAACTCATTACCTACTTGAGGGTGATCCTGATATAATTAACCTCTCACCATTAGTGATCTTTTTATTTTAACACTTTTGTTTTTTGGTTCTCTCTGACCTTTAATCATAAAGTGTTGGGGATCTTAAGTGATTTGCCTGTAATTTTGGATGATTTTCTTTTAAATGTGTATATACATTAGTTAATTAGAAATATTCTACTTTACTATTGTTAACTGAAATTCAGAACAATTTCATGAGTGCATGGATCTGGGCCTTAGTTTTGGTTGATTAACTCATGAGTTCATTGCTTATATGTATCTGCTCATTTTGACAGAGCATCATGCAACAGGCGTCTGCCCAAAGCTGGGCCTTGGGAAGGGTTTTGTGTGGGGTATTAGCTGTTACAGCAGAAAGAGTACGGAAGATTAGGCGGCCGTGCTGCGCAGCTGTCTACATGGGAATCCTCAGACAGGAAGTGACATTTTCAGAATGAGTTCAAAATAAATTGGAAATGTGAACTGCAGCTGCACGTTTTACCCCAACCATATGGTCCCAGGACTTTTGAATTTGACTGTGGATTTGAGATACACACTCTTTGTCTACAACATACCAGCAATTTGAGGATGCAAAAGGAGGCTGTGAGCCCAAAACTGCCTTCTTATCACAAACCTTTGTTGAGAAACAACAAACCATTGGTAGAACAGAACCAGTGTATAGACTATTGGCTTGGTCATCGGTTTCTAAAAGAGGAGGTCTGTATGTGATTTATAACTATTGCTAGTTCAAAGGTCATATTTGTAAAGGTGAGAAGTAATCCTGCTGGGTAGGATCCTGTGAAGTCATGGCAGAGCTCAATTTAGTCTTCAAAGATAACTAGTTCTCTCAGAAGATAGAAAGTGAGAACCCCAAGAACACTTCACCTTTAGAATATCCCATGTGACACTTGGCTCCTGGTCCTGGTGCATTAGCACCAAGGGCTTTTGGAGGCAGAATCCTGTCAGAGCTCCAGTTTTCACTTGGATGTGTTGATTACAGACCCCCATGCTCAGAGCTAGAATGTATATTTCTCATCAGACTCCAATTAAATCGTTGCTCTGTTGCAACTCCACAGCTGTCTCTGAAGTGCACCTTTGGGTAACTCCCACAGAATAACGTAGTGGCCATTCCGATCTGTCACCAGCGGATACATAGGGCACAGGTGAAATTCCCGTTTCCCCTAGTCCCCTCACATAGAGTCTAAATCTTTTACAAAAGCTTTGAATACTGTGAAAATGTTTTACATTCCATTTCATTTGTGTTGTTGTTTTAACTGCATTTTACCAGATGTTTTGATGTTATCACTTATGTTAATAGTAATTCCCGTATGTGTTCATTTTACTTTCATGCTTTTCCTGCCATGTATCAATATTCACTTGACTAAAATCACTCAATTAATCAATGATAATGTGAGTTGTGTCTTTCCCCCCACTGTCCCCAGTGATAGACCACTCACTCTCTTCCACTGCACATACATCCCCCTGCTTGAGTTTCTTCGGTGATGTTTTCTTGTCCTGGTTTGACAACTTGCAAATGATAACTGGGCCTGGGTGGGCTGGAGGAGCACCTGGGAGGCACTGCCTGATACCTTCACCCCCATCCCACAGTGATCATCTGCTCCTGTGAATAACTTCCAGAAGCGTTTCTCCCAGCTGCGTGTGTTTCAGACCAGAGAAAAGGTTAAATACTTGTTCTACAAAGACTGTGTTTTCAATGCTGCCGTTCTTTTCCATGTTTTTGGTTTCAGATGCCTTTTCCCTTCAGCTAATTCTGGTTAAAATTACCAACTAAAATTTGAAAACTCTCTGGGATCTGGGGTCTTAGACCCACACGAGATCTTAGAGGGAACCATGTCCAACTGTTTAATATACAGATGGAGAAGGTGATAGGGGAAGATGGCTGGGGTTTCATAAGGAGTTTGGGGGTCCCAGGTCAATGGTGTTGCTAGAACCAGAACCCAGGGCTCCTACGGGCTAGACATGTGGGAACGACATCTGAGTTACTGTCCAGCTTCTCTTTGGACCCCAAGTGTGGCACTTACTGAGCCCAAGCTGTTTCATATTAGGTTATATGCCTGTTGCCCAAGGGATTCCTCAGGGTGACTTTTAATTCTGTAAGCAATTACGGTGACAACTTCATTTGATGTCATTGCCTGATTAACAGGGCACTTCCAAACCTCAGACAACTGGCAATTTTACCCAGAAGTGAGCAAATACTGCTCGGTCACCCAAAACCACACCTAAGCACAAAGACACCATTTCTCAGGCATGGTAGGAGGACTTAGAAAAATTCCATTAAAGTTGTGCTCTAGTATCTAAAGATCTTCCCATACGAATGTACATGACTGGTGAACTAGTGATATGCTAGCTAGGTCAAGGCCAATATTGGCATTTTTCCTTTGTATTCCTGTGGTTAATGAAAAGGAAAATCTCTTTTAGGTTGGGTAGCATGTCTTTGTGACCCCGCTGAAGCCCCATCACTGTGACCCATGATTTCCCACTGCTGTTTTGAATTTTTTTTTTAACATATCAGCAAAAAGATGCTCAAGTATGTACAAAGGCATCTTGGCTTGTGCTGCTGGAGTCACCCTGGAGTGTGGGGTACCCAAGGGTCGGGACTACTTGAGCCTTGTGCCTAAGACATGCTGCTAGCACCAAGATTGGCAGCCTTGACCTCAACTCTGTAACATCCACATCTCTTCAGGGAATTGTACAGGTGCTCTCCTACTCAGGGGCAGAAAGAGATGAAGGGTCACAATGTTTTCCAAGTTAGGTTGCTCTTCTTAAGTTATTTATTTATTTGTTTATTTGTTTATTTATTTATTTATTTATTTATTGAGAGAGAGCACAAACGGGAGTGGCAGACAGAGGAGAGAGAGAGAGAGAGAGAGAGAGAGAGAGAGAGAGAATCCCAAGCAGGCTCCATGCTGACAGCGGGGCTCAAACTTACAAACCATGAGATCATGACCTGAGCCAAAACCAAGAGTCAGACACTTAACTGACTGAGTCACCCAGGCACCCCAGGTTGCTCTTACTCCTAAGGCCATCTCCCCACGGTGGGTCCAGAAGTATCAGCAATTCACTTTTGCTCCTGAGGAAGAGAAATCTGTACCAATCCTCTAATAGTAATCAAAGGAAATAGAACCAGTCTTAAATTTTAGCATGGATCCCTAGAACTATATAAGAAATGCAAATATAGGTTCATTTTATTATTTCCCCATGAATCTAGCCCATTCCAAGCCCCACATATTTATCCATGCCCTTCAGAGAGAAAAGAACCAGAAGGAATTTTCCAATTTCTTTCCCTGTGTAAGAGAAAGTTAAGGTAACACACCTTCGATGACAGATAAACCTCAAAATTTCATTGAAAAAAAATTTTTTTTAGCATAGATCACCCAGGAGAGCCTGCTAACAAGCAGTTTCTGACATCCACACGTGGAAATTTCAGATTCCAAAAGTTTGCCATAGGGCCCTAGAATTGGAACTTTGAACTAGTGCTCTAGGTTTCCCACATACCAGCAATCTGCTGGATCTTACTTTGTAAAATATTTTGTTTGGACATTTTTTTTTGGCCTGGGGATGACAGGCGGGATATTATTTTGGTATTCCCCCTTATCCCCACCCACATACTCCATATTGCTGCAGCCCTTTCTAAAGTTCTGAGTTATTCTTATTAGGTATTAGTTAATAAAAGAGGTCGATTAGAGACACGAGGGCAGGAATGAGCCTATTTCCTTTAGCTGGCTACATGTGGCTTCCCAAGTAGTGCTTCTCAGACTTTAATATGCACAGGAGCCACCAGGAGACTGTATGAAAATGCATATTCTGATTGGGTAAGGGGATGGGGCCTGAGTCCTGCATTTCCCATGGGCTTCTCCTGATGAGAGGCTGACTTCTGGTCTGCCAAGCACACTTTGAGGCTGAGGCTGGAAGGGGTAGGTGAGAAGGGCTGCAGGGCTCAGCAGGGTCTTTGCTTCCTGCCGCAATAATGCCATGTCTGGGATCCCTGTGTACAGCCCGTCTCCATGGGACTCAATATTAACCATGCCTCGGGTTGGAAAGAAAATCACACTGTGGGAGAGCTCCAGGTAGAAACCCAAAGCTGTGGGCTAACCCTCCCAACCCACTCTCTGGATTTCACTTTTGTCCCAGATCTTGACAGTTGATTCTTCTTGCGCAGACTCTACTTACTCTGGAAACTCACAGATCCCTTCCTTTTTTTTCCTTAGCAATCTATTAACACTCCAAGCCTCTGCCCTCCGGGGAATCCCCTTAGTTCCCAGGCCTGGACCACCAGAGGTCGTTGAAGTTGACCAACTGGCGGTATTTACCTCGACAGCTGAAGTCATACCAGAATCTGACAACAGAATTGGGACTTTTCATGTTCCATTTGTTCACATCTGGGCAGTTTCAAGCTCAGGTTATGGGAGAGGCCAAGAAGAGGGGAAAACTGAAGTATTTGGAAGGGAAATCCCACCTCTTTGATAAATTGAGGACAGCCTGCCGAGCAGGGCTGATTTACTGAGGAACAGGCGTTAGGAATTTCTGTCAGCGAGGGCCTTTTTTGTAGGTTTGGAGAAGATGGGTACCAGAACGAGCTTCAAATAGGAGCAGAAAGCTCCTGTGTCTTTATACATCTGTGGACTATTTAGATAAGAAGGAGCTGTATTTAATCATGGAGAGAATTGTTTGCTTAAATAAAGGGAGGGAAAGTTGCATGTGTGTGTTTAAGGAGAGAAAGAGGAGGTGGGAGGAAGGAGAAAGGATCCAGCAATTTTCCACAGCTGAAACCCAACCACGTGGTTTTAATTAGGATGACCTTCCCATCACCTGAGTGCCAGAAGTGGTGGATGGGGGCTGGGGTGAAGGCTTTGGAATTCTCATGGTCCCGTCCTCAGGATTTCACCTAAGCTCTGCCATGGGCAGTGTGAGCTCCAAGGAAAAATTCTTACTTAGAAAACTGGATTGATGGTGTTGTGAATCTTGATGAAAAAAAAAAAAAAAGGATTATGGGTGGGTCCCAGTCAGTTTGGATCCTAGCAAAATTTCAACTACAGGGAAAGAGACCCAGTTTTACATCAACCCCTTCCCCAGAGTATCTGAGTCCTGGGCCCTAGAACCATGTACGCCCAGGAAGCCTGTTCATTGGCTAGCCAGGTGGGATCCCTGGCCAGAGCGTCTCAATTCCTTAGATGTCAGAGCTTAAAGATTAATAAAGCAATCAAAACCCAGAACTTAGATTTCCTTTCAAAAAAGGGAAGTACAAAGAAGAGCCCCTGTTGAAGTGCTTTGTACATAAACTCATTTCTTACACATTTTGATAACTCACACCAGCATCCACTGTCACTATTTGTACCAGGAATGAGTGAGTGGGGGTGGGGGCTGGGGTAAGGACCTTAGTTTCCAGTTTTGCTATCTAGTTCTCTGGAGAGTTTATGCAGATCTGAGTAGTTGTGCCTCTTTGCCTAGAAGATTAAGCCTATAATCTGAAGGAATAGAGGCGACACATGCCAAAACCCAAGTGCCTATTTCACAACGTGGCCCACAACAGGCAGGGTGGGTTGCACAGAATTAACTGGATTCCTCTGGGGTCAGCGCTCCCTCCCAAGGCTGGCAGCCGAGGCTACCAGGAATTGAAATTTGGCTGCTGTGCTTGGCAGGTGACTTGGTGACTTCTGTGGTATAGCCTTCCAGCACGGTAAATCAGGGCCTGACCTGGGCCAGGCCTGGAGGAGGCCCCAAGGGCCCCCCCGACCAGGGGTGGGAGGGGATGAGGAGGCAGCTTGTAGTTGGCTAGAAAGAAAAATAAGCACCAGCCATAAACTGCAATTAATGTCAGCATGAAGCCTTCCTAGGTCTGCCCCCAACTTGCCAACTGCCACCACGAGTAAACCATTAGCATATTCTGGTAATTTTCTCAAGCTGCCTCCTTATGTTTGGATGCCTCGTCTTTGCAACACTAGGACCAATGACTTTATGATATGGAGGCCAGATATGGGTGATAGAGGCATCCCACAATGGAGGCTAAGCCAGGACAGTTTAGATATGTGCCAGAACCTATAGACTTGCATTGCTTTCCATTCAATGGAAGGAAAGAACATACCTTAAAACCTTAGACACTGGATCCATGGCACCATGAATCGTGATTGAAAAAGGACAGCTGATGTGGCCTAGTCCATTTGGATCCTAGCAAGATATCTCTATCCTAGACCCTCCTCACTGTGATCCTACCTCTAGTCCTGGATTGGAGAGCACAGCTCTACAGTGGGGGAACGTTCTTTTCTCCAAGTCTGAACATTTTCCAGCAATCCTCAGACTGAACATAGAGCAGGTCCAGAGAAAATCCTGGCCTCTTTTCTGACTCACAATTTCCTCCTTGCCTGGTGGATGGAAATGTGTTTGCTCAAGAGAAGTGGTTTCAACTGCAGGGGAAAGAGATCCAGCTTTAAATCAAGTCAAATGAAATTCATGTGTTCTAAAAGGCATACACACACACACACACACACACACACACACACACACACTGTCCACATGTGCCAGGGAAGGTCACAGCTCCGCCCCAGGAGGACTCTCTTTTCTAAAGCACAAACTGCTCCGGGTCTGAATTTGTTGCTATCATTTTTATAATCACTGTTATGTGTTCTGATGATTGTGAGTGGCGTTGGGAATGTTTGTTCTCATGTAATTGCTTGTTTCCTACTGAAATTTCCATGTCAGACCCTTTCATTGTTCTTATTATCGCTTGCCTCACATTCTGCCTGCTGGGGAAGACCCATCACAGTGCCTTTGGTATTGTTGGTACAGATTATGGAGTCCGGGTGCAGGATCCCCCCCCCCCCCCCGGCTCCCGGGGAAGGCTGTCAGGTGGCTGTCACAAGCCAACCACAGGAATTCAGGCCCGGGAACTCCAGCTCTGTCCTTTCCAGCTGGGGTTCCTGGTTGCTGGGCCAAACTTCAGGGCAAGGGAGACTTGACAAGGTCTGCCTCCTAATTTGGGATTAGGCTAAATTTGGAGTGCATTTTGCACCCCAAGTATTTTAGAGGGAATGTGACCCTTGTGTTTCAGACTCACTCACGTGCACTTAACTCATTCAAATGTTGATTTACAAAGGGGCTGTGATGTTCAAACAAACTTCTAGGGCTTCTAGTCCAAGCCAGCTTCCCCCTCGCGCCTTAGGACTTTTTGTGAATATGGTAGGTGGGAGGAAGGAATCAAAGGTTTCGTCTTTGAACCAGGATGCAACCTTCCACTAGGGATGAAACGTGGCTGGGAGTCCAGGAACACAGACCTCTGGAACTGAGTGGGTCCTCTACTGGACAAGTCACGTGCTTCTCATCTGGTCAGAACCACCTGGATCTCCTCAAGGCCCAGTTACTGTCCAGGCAGCACAAAGCATTTGAACTTGACCTGTGCTGAAAATGAGCCAGAGTACATTAAAAGACCATTATCTGTTTACACAAATAAATGCATGTCCATGGAGAACATTTGGAATTCTGAAATAAACAGTCCATGCTTGCCATTTCTCTTCATCTGAAGTTTCAGCAACCCCCTCCCACGAACACTAATTCACTCTTTCAAAAGACCCAATGCTTCCAGGAACTTACGGTGCATTTTCTTTTGGGGTGCACACGAAACCTGTTTGGAATGGAGCCAAGGGGTGATGACATATAAGTTCAATCGTGAGTGCTGTCTTGGGTCACCAAACCTCGCTAAGGAGCCCTGGGCATTTGTCCATTTCCCAGTTCTTTCATGAGGAACTGAAAAATAATTTACCCTTGAACTTGTGTGTGAAGAGCACATCTCTTTTCGAGGTGTGGATATGTACGGATGGGCATCTGTGTGTGGGTGTGGGTGTCTGTCAGGGTCAGAGCTCATGGGTGATGGTTTCGGGATACGTGTGCTTGCTTTTCTGTAGGTGTCTGTGGGGTGTGTGGCTTCAATATGAGGCCACTGGGATTTCCTTTCCTCACAGACCCCTCCTCTGCGATACTCACCATACTTGCTGTCCTGTGGAATGTTCAACTGTGTGATACCAAGTCCATTTCATACTGATCACTCTGGTTTTGGGGACATCTTTTTTCTTTTTTTTTATGAAGTATGTTTTTTTTAAGTTTATTTATTTTGAGAGAGAGAGAGAGACAGCACTGAAAGGGCAGAGAGAGAGGGAGAGAGAGAGAGAGAGGGAGAGAGAGAGAGAGAGAGAGAGAATCATAAGCAGGCTTCGCACCATCAGTGCAGAGCCGGATGCATGGCTCAAACTCACAAACCGTGAGATCATGACCTGGGCTGAAATCCAGAGTTGGGTGCTTAACCGACTGAGCCACCCAAGCACCCCTCAGGGATATCTTTTAATCACTTCGACCTGTCTGTAGGCACCATGAAGTCTAATATTAATACTGAAGTCTACTAGAATCCATGTTATATATTACAATGCATTATACTAGTATTATACATGTGTAATTCAGTTCTGTGCTGCCCTTCATCACTGCCCTTGCCCTCAGCACTGTGTTGAGGCTTGCACTCAAGTCACTTGGACTGGATGGTTAAGAAGGAAGAGGGATGGATGCAGACAACTGGATTATCACAGCGTTGCAGATTGTGGCCTATGCTGGGCATTCCAGGAGAAAGGAACTTTATGCTAAAGGGGTGAAGAGCTTGGCAGCATTCCAACAGCTTTGCTGTCTCTGCACGCGAAGGCTTTTCTTGTCCCCTGTTGGCACTATTGGATTGAAAGTGTCTTCAATAAACTGGCTCCACCCGCCCCCATTATGAGAGAAGAATGGTGAACTCATGCCAGCAGATTTGAATGTGTGAAGGTTGGTCTGGGTTCACAGATGGTGTCCATCAGTTGCTGACATAATCAATGAAATTAGGGAAAAGCTGGTTTTCCAGTATTTCTTTGGCAGAGGACCCAAGAACTGACACTGGATCTGAATTAGGGCTCATAAAGCATAGAGGCAGGACCCTGAGTGCTGAGCACCCTCTTATAAGATGCTTTCCATTCCTTATCTTTCGGAACAGTTAAATGTCTGCAGTTGGCTCACTTCCTTTGGGACCATTTATTGACTTTTTAGGATCACTCCCTTCTGCTGCAAATATTGAAGATCTGAGCTGGCCAGAAAACCTGGGACCTTTTCTCCTAAATAAGGGGTTCATTTTGGATCTTTTGTGGACAGTTCAAGATTCCTTGCTGTAGGACCCAACCAGCAGCAAAAAAAACCACAAGCCAAAAACAAAACCCTAAAATTAGCATAGGTGTGCAAAGTAAGACTTTCTTTTAAAAAAAAAAATTTCTTTCTTTCTTTCCTTCTTTCTTTCTTTCTTTCTTTCTTTCTTTCTTTCTTTCTTTAATTTGAGAGAGAGAACGCGAGTGAGTGACGGGCAGAGACAGAAAATCCCACGAGGTGCAGAGAGAGAGGGAGGAAGAGTGCAGAGCCCAGAGCAAGGCTCGAGCTCACCCGATATGAAGCTCGAATTCATGAGCTGTGAGTTCATGACCTGAGCTGAAGTCAATGCTTGACTGACTGAGCCACTCAGGCGCCCCAAAGAAAGAATTTCTGATAGGCTCATTTACAAACTCTGACACGAAAAGAAACAGAAAGGAAAAGTTAGCTCCTAACCTGGTCCATGCCTGCTCCCTGGGGCTGGCCTGAGCTACTGGGGCGCATACACTTGCATTCACTGGGACGGGGTTCTATCTTGTTCTTTTACTTAACAGCATCTTGAGAAGAGCCGTAATATTGAAGTTGGCTTAAAATACGGTTCCTTCCAGGCAAGAAAAGAAAAAAAAGAGATTAAATTGGATGACTTCCAAATTTAAAAATTCTGTGCATCAAAGGACACAGTCAACTGTGAAAAGGCAAAGGCAATCCATGGAATGGAAGAATTTGTAAATCATATATGTGATAATATAATGTCCAGAATATATAAAGAATCCCTACAAGTCAAAAACAGACAGACAAAAAAAAAACAAAAACCAATCTGAATAAAAACTGGACAAAGGACCTGAATAGACATTTCTCCAAAGAAGACATACAAATGGCCAATAAGCTCATGATAAGATGCTCAATATCACTAATCATCAGGAAAATGCAAATCAAAATCACAAAGAGATACCATCTCACACACATTAGCATGACTTCTATCAAAAAAACTCAAGAGGGGCACCTGGGTGGCTCGTCAGTTGAGCATCCGACTCTTGATTTCAGCTCAGGTCATGATCCCTGGGTCATGGGATAGAGCCCTGCATCGAGCTCTATGCTGAGTGTGGAGCCTGTTTGGGATTCTGTCTTTCTCTCTCTCTCTCTCTCTTTCTCTCTCTCTGCCCCCCTTGCCCATCTCCCCCATTCACACTCTCTTTCTCTAAAATAATTTTTTTTTAAATCCCAGAAAACAACAAGTGTTGGCAAGGTTGTGGAGAAATTGGAACCCTTGTGCACTGTTCATGGGGTGTAAAATAGTATGGCCACTATGGGAAATAATATGGTAATTCCTCAAAAATTATAAAGAGAGTTACTGGGGTACCTGGGTGGCTCAACCGGTTGTGTCCAACTTCAGCTCAGGTCATGATCTCACAGTTTGTGAGTTCGAGCCCTGCATTGGGCTCTGGGCTGACAGCACAGAACACACTTCAGATCTTCTGTCCCCCTCTCTCTCTCTGCCCCTTGCACACTCATTCTCTCTCTCTCTTTCAAAATAAATAAACTTAAAAAAATACAGCGTTACCAATATGATCAAGAAATTCCACCGCTGGGTATATACTGAAAAGCACTGAAGTCAGGGTCTTGAAGAGATGTTTGTACACTTGTGTTCATAGCAACATTATTCATAATGGCTGAAATGTAGATAAGTGGATAAATAAAATGTTGTAATATACACACAGTGGAATATTATTCTGTCTTAAAAAGGAAAGAAATTCTAACACATGCTGCATCATGAATGAACCTGGAAGATGTTATGTGAAGTCAAATAAGCCAGTCACACGAAGACAAATACTGGAAGATTCCACTTCTATGAGGTGCCCAGAGCAGTCAGCTTTGTAGGGACGGAAAGTAGACTGGTGGGTGCTTAGGGCGGGGGGGGGGGGGGGGGCAGGACTGGGGTCTCGATTAATAGGTACAGAGTTTCAAGCTTGTACAATGAAAGAAGTTCTGTAGACTGGTTGCACAACAATGTGAATATACTTAACACAGTTGAACTGTACACTTAAGAAAATGGTAAGTATGGCAAACTGTGATGTGTATTTATCACAAAAATAATTAAAAAAAATATTGTCCCTTCTCTCTTGGGCATTCTGGGACAAAAGAAACTCTCCAAAGTCCAGGAATATATAAATTGGCAGCTATATATGCAGCAGACCCTTATTTTGGAATTACGCAGTTTAGTGGCCTCCTAATGGAAAAAAAACTTCGCAGAGTGTTTTTTCCACCTCCTCTGCTCACCACACTGGGGATTACAAGAGGAAAACAGCTACACCCAAATCAAAAGTGATCAGAACTCTTGCAGCGGCAAGATTTTCTAACCCTGGCAGGAGAGTTCCTCACTCCCTCAACACACACACACGTTCACATGCGCACACACATGCAGATACGCATACGCACACACACATACAGGCACATGAACACATACACGCAATACCCATATACCCATATATGCACACACACATACATACACATATACACACATATGCACATGCACACGCAGGTATACCCACATGCGCACACACACATACACGCATGGGCTTTTCCAGCCACCTCAGCAGACATCTTCCGTGAAATGAAATGGTTTTCTGGTCTCTGTGCTGCGCTGGGGTGGAGCCCTAAACTCACCTTGCAGGGCCTCCCAGGACTTGGGCGGCCAAGGAGCAAGAGGAAGGGACTTCTCCGGGCTTCATGGAGAGACTCACAGCTTTCCCTGGGGAGCCCTGCTCCTTGCTGGTGGGATCAAGGACTCCACCTTGGAGGGGAAATACATTCAAGAAACATTTATACCAGTCTACTAGGCTCCCCCAAACTGTACCACTAATGTTTATTTACCATCTCTTCTCCCTAGCTTTTAAGATTTCCCTATTTTCCTTTTTTTCCCCTGCTCACCTTTTCTGTCTTTTCTCTTTTCCATTTTTTTTTAAAGAAAATCTTTATTCATATCTTCCCCTTTGGTTCCTCCCAGCCCTAGCCCCCTGCAACCTCCCTACCTGCTTTCCTAGCTACCCCCTTCTTTCTCTCTTCCTCAGCTCTCTTTCACAGCCAGATAACTATTCTCCACACAGACACTCTTGTTGGAGGGGTGGCACAGCAGCGCCTAGCTCAGGGACCCTGGCAGGGAACCTGTCCCTGCCATAGAAGTTTGGGCAGCCTCCTTTGCTCAGACTAAGCCAGTCTGGAGGCTGTCCCTGCTCCTCACATCTCTCAGTTGCCTTGTCCAGACTGCCTGTGACTTGGGGGTAGCCACGCCTGATTTATGGCAGGGCCAATGTGGGGGAATTGCAGGCACCACAGCCTCCCCAAGGGGCTGGAGAGACGTGGGTTTGGTTCCTGCAGGTATGAAATGTGGCACGTTGAGCTTGCATGCTGCCATCCGTCCCGGTGCACCCTTGGATGCAGGAAAAAAAACAGCCCATGATTGTTTTCCAGCTGGGCGGCACATTCCTTCCACAGCCCATCACCCTGTAATCAAGCCTTGTGCCTGTCGTGCACACGGGAGTCTAAACAAAAGTGGTTTCCCTTCACACAACGCTAACCTATCTTCCATCTGTCAAGTCTGCTTCCCCATCTTGGGACAACTGCCATTGGGCTCTGACACCCCGCTGGGCAATAAGAGGCCTAGGAGAGATGAAAAGAAGTGCCTGCTTGACTGAGACAGGGGACAGCTGGTGTCCTCATTTTCTGAAGAGCTTAGAGAGGCACGGAGCCCTTCAAAAGGGTCCACTTAGCAACCAGCCATTTTCCTCAGTGCTGTTGGGAGTTCTCTGGCTGGGGTCCATCAGGGCCTGGAACTTCCTGGCACTCGAGGTAGGAAGAGCAGACAAACGGCTATTTATCTCTGCCCAGCCAGCTCCATCGGGAGTGAGGGAGAAGGTTGTCTTGTTTTCAACCATTGACAAAAGCCCAACTTTATTAGGTAGCCACCGTCCTGGCTATTAGGAAGTTTGCAAAGGTAAAGCAGAAATGAGTCCTGTCCCCAGGTATCTTACAGTCTCCTAGGGAAGGTAACATAGGAACATAAATCACCACAGTCCTGGCAGGACATAAACTATGCTTGAGACAAGTATGGCTCAGCCCCCTTGAGAAACCTCAGGGCAATGCTATCCAGGAGGATCTGAAAAGTGGGGCAGGTGGCCCTGAAGCTGGGCCCCACAGAGTAGTGAGGGCTGGACATGCCAAGTCAGGAAGAGGGTATGTCAGGCCGAGGGAGTAGCATGATGTTTGAGAGAGAGAATTAAGGCATGGAGCTGATGCTGGAGGACCCAGAAGGTTGATGCTTGGAGATTCACCCCATCAGAAGTTGGCCCAGGGAGCCTGAGAGACCAGCAGGGAGAGACTAAAGGTCTCTTGGCCTGGGTCTATCAAAATCCTGCAAGTTTTAAGGGCTGACCCACATAGAAGCACAATGGCTCCCATTTAACTGAGCCCAGCTGGTGCCACGCAGCACCATCCGTGGCCTGGCTGCCACTTACACGCAATGAAATGAGTGCAGAAACTGCAATCGATTGGAGTAGCTTTGTGTCTGTCGAATCCAATGCAAATTTTGAGCTTGTATCTTGCATGCTTTGTTTTTATTCAATTTTTCCTGATCATTTGTCAGGATCAATGTAGTTCCATGACAGCCTAGAAAGAAGAAACAGCTAGTCTTTCATGACATAGTTTGAGTAGCATCCACCTTAGCATCTCCCTGCCATTCTTCCTAAAAAATGTTCCATTTTTCCTTGGTAACACATGTTCCCACCTCACGCTCTTTTCTGAGGCCTGTTGTCTGAAACTAATCTTTCCTCGCTCTCAGTAGAGCACAGAGAGCATATGTCCTGTCTGCATTGTGCTGTTGGAGTCCCACATAGTGGGGCAGGGACACGAGTCTAAGGTGTCTGTGAGAGCAGGGGCTGATATTTTGGGCCCCGTCCCAGCGGGTTCACACTCACAGGTAACGAGGAGGATCTGGCCCCAAGTCCTGACACTGCAAGACCACTGATATGGACTTAGGAGAGACCTGGCCACAGCCTGATCTTTGTTTCTGACCTCTGGAGTCCCATATCTTTTCCTATAACCTATTTTCACATATGTAGGATTTGTAACTGGTTTAGTGAATGAGCTGGACTTGGCCTGAAATAATGCAATAATGCTATATTTCCCAACTATTGCCTTTCCTACCTATTCAGTTGGATCCATATCCTGAGAACTCATGTAGACACCATAGCTTTATGGTCCCCTTGCTGGTACTAAGGATCAGTCTTATTCTCGTGTACCAAATAATCCAGACTCATCTACAAAGCTTAAATTTCCTATTCAAGTGAAACTCCTCCTCCTCCATCCCCCCACATTTGCCACGAAGAAAGGATAGGTGGTCTCTTCTTCATCTTGTCCTGCCTCCTCCCCCACCAGTTTTCTTGGTTATTGGGGAGTGGCAGGTGGGATTAAGGAGGACAAGTATGGGTGAAGTTATTATCTTTGGCAAATGTGTAGTTGTCTGGAATAGATGTCCTCTATTTTGACTCGTGTTCAGTGCTAGGATCTTTCTCTCATGGGGACTTTTCATGAATTATTGGAAATCCTTTCTTCCTACCCATGGAGCACCTTATCCTTTAAATGATAACCCCCTCAGTTCCTACTTCTAGAAATACAACCCACAGCTGTCTGTCAGAGCCCTGGAGGGAGTTTTCATGAGTATACTCTTTAGATGGATTCAGCCCAGCCACCATTTCTGGCCCAGTGGAAAAACCCAACAGTCTGGCCCTGTTAGGCCCTAGAAAGCCACTCCCAGTGCAGCTTCTCATAATGCTGCCTTTCCTTATAACTACCCACCTTCTACCTTCAGAGGTCTTCTGTTGAGAGTCAGACACATGATCCTGGACCTCCAGCTCCAGGGGACACTTTTTATTCTCCCCTAAGAACTTTCCTACCCACCTCTGCTCTGGTCCCAACCAGTGTTCCTTTGCTTGAGATGGGGAGAAGGACAGAGAACATCCATATCTACTTTAATAAGCTACCAATCCTCTTCCAAGAAATACATCTCACCAACCCTCTGCCTCCATCTCTTTTCCTTACCCTTTAAACTAAACAAAAGTGATTGCTCCTGACAGGAGAGAGGAAAATAAATAAATAGAAAAAAGAATGTAGAAAAAGAGGAGCAAATTAGCCCCCAAATAAGTAGCAAAAGGAAATAACAAAGCAAAGAACCTAAGCTGATGAAAAAGAAAGAACAAAAAAAGTGAAATATGAATGAATTCCAACCTGGATCTCTGCACAGAAAAACATGGATAGACCTCCAGCCGGATTGGTAAGGAAAAAAGAAAGAAGACAGAAATTACCAATATCTAGAATGCAAGAGAAGACTAAGATGCCACATGCATTGAACTCATCATAAAAGGATATTATTTTTTTATTTTATTTTATTTTATTTTTTTTTAATTTTTTTTTCAACGTTTTTTTTTATTTATTTTTGGGACAGAGAGAGACAGAGCATGAACGGGGGAGGGGCAGAGAGAGAGGGAGATACAGAATCGGAAACAGGCTCCAGGCTCCGAGCCATCAGCCCAGAGCCCGACGCGGGGCTCGAACTCACGGACCGCGAGATCGTGACCTGGCTGAAGTCGGACGCTTAACCGACTGCGCCACCCAGGCGCCCCAGGATATTATTTTTAAAACTTTATGCCAACAACTTTGACATCCTAGATGGAAGGGACAGTGCAATAAAAATCACCAATACCCAAAATTGACTCAGAAGAGAATAAAACCTAAGTAGACTCAAAGTAATGAAAGAAATTGAATTCATCATTTAAAACCTTCCCACAATGACTGCTCCAGGCCCAGGTGGCTTTGCCAGAGAATTCTATCAAATCTTTAGGGAAGAAATTATACGAATCTTACACACATCTGGAAAATAGAGGAGGAGGGACACTTCTCAATTCATTTTTTGAAGCCATTTTTACTTAGGCGGTTCTAGCCACTGTCCCTTATACCTTTTGGCCTTTCCTCTGCTGCTCTCAAGTGACCTTCCCATTCCTCTAAATCTCCAATTTTTTTAGAGGACTGTACTGACTCCTTTTTGGAACCGTGGCTGCACTAACAAGTACCGAGCATAGATAGCATCTCACACAGCATGGAGATTCCCTTTAACTATTCATGTGAAACAGTGTCACCCAGGATGGATGGATTGGAAACTCTTTGAGGGTGTGTGTTACATACATCACGTGGCTCCACATGTACGCTATAGTTCTGACCTGGGCTTGCGTCCATTTTTGGATCTCAGTAAAGAGCTCCTCTTTGAAACTGGGATAACATTTTGCAGTCACCCACATGTACCAACATTCCCAGCACCAGCCTCTCCCAGCCTCTCTGTACTCAGGTACCCAGGTACCTCTTCATTTCTTTTCCCACTCTCCCTCTCTGTCCATTTCTCATTTTGAGATAGGATTGGATTTTCATCCTGGGCACAGAGTGACCCAGTAGGAGGCAGAAACAGCATCCAGAGCCCTGCTTCTCAGCCTTTTGTCAGGTACCTCTGTTGGATCTTACAAGCCCTTTGGGGACCATATGACCCAGGTTGCCTGGTCAGTCCTGTTACACCATTGTCTGTCATAATTGTTTTAGTATCCTTTTCATTCTCAGAATTTCTGATCTGAATGATAGTTTCATGGTCACCCTAGAGGCCCATGGGAGGAAGAATCAGACATTCAGGATTGTTGTTAAGGGTTGAATTGTGTCTCTGAAAATTTTATGTTGAACTCCTCACTTCCGGTACCCCAGAAAGTGACCTTATTTGGAAATGGGGTCAGTACAATGCCAGTGTGATGAGGTCATACTGAAGTAGGGCGGGCCCCTAACTCAATATGACTGGTGTCCTATAAAAACCATGTGAAAAGACCGACATGCACATGGGGAGAACATCATGGAACATGGAGACAGAGATTGGGGCGATGTGTATACAAGTCAAGGAAACTCAAAGATTGCCAGCCAAACTCCAGAAGCCAAGGAGAGGCCTGGAACAGATTTTCCCTATATTTTCAGGGGGAACCAACTCTGTGACACCTTGATCTTGGACTTCCAGGCTCCAGAACTTCCAGACAATCAGTTTCTCTTGTTTTAAGCTGCCCAGTTTGTGGTACTTTGCTGTGGCAGCCCTGGGAAACTGATAACATTTGTGTTAGCTGGAGTGGCCCCAGGACATCTAAGCAAGTTTTCATGACAATGAAGAAACTGAAGCCCAGACAGATTAAGCCATTGCATAAGGTCACCATGCAAGTGACTGATGCTTGGCCCACTGGAGCAGTCAGTGTCCTGGGTGTGCCTTTCTAACAGCCCTTTCTGGACAGTCTTCCTGGAACCAGACATTATCTTCCCTGAGTGGATGTTTTGAGTTTGGAAAGTTTATGGTCACGGCCCACTGCTTCTGGGGACTGAGCCAGCCAGAGACTGGGATGTTGGGAATTAACAGTGTTTAGGGAGGTGAGGTGCAGGTACTTGAGTTGGTTGAGAGGCAAGTGCACGTTGTAACTCTCTCATGTTCACTCCTGGCCAGAGCCAGGTTTCTCTTATCTCTGCACGAAGCCCCCAGAACTGTAGCCTTCAGGGGCTGTAGATCAAGTTCTTGCCAGGTTACTAGGATGACAAGTTACATAGGGTAGATTTCAGCACACTTGATCAGAGAGTATTTGCTGAATGAATGGTTGTCACAACTAATCTGTGAGTTCCCTGGGAGCAGGCAACATGCCATCCATCTCTGCAGAACCTGACTCTGCCTCAGGGATAGGCCTAGAGCAGGAGCCCATTCTTTCTTGTCCTGTGTTCCCTGCTTCTCTCAGGGACACCTCATCCTTCGTGTCACCCTTCCATGCTTGACACACCCATCTTCTCCCAGGACCTTGCACACTGAACCTGGCTATGCATTCTTCCTGGTGACTTCTCACTTCCCATCTTGCCCTTTCATCGTCTCCCTCCACCTCCAGTCCCTCATTAGCTGTCATGTGGATGGCCATGAGATAGGCTTTTGTACCTCAGGCCTAGAAAACAACAAGGATGCAAGTGACAGCGGGGATGTCACTAATATATATTCCAAATGCCTGTAACAGTGTCTTGATGGATGCTGAGTGATTAAATCTTTCCCTCCTTCCCTTGTTAAGAGTCACGTCTTAAACTGCAGCTCTGATCATGGCAGTTGCAGCTCCAAAACTTTCAGTTATTCTTTACAGATAAATTGCATTTTTCTATACCATGTAGTTTGGTTCCAAATTAGGTGACCCTAAGCTAGTTGGGTGTATACCACTCTAATACTCTTCTCTATATATGTTTTTGGACTATTTCTACATAGTACATATCCATAGCCATCCATCATAACAATAATAGCATAATTTTGTATTTTAAAGTTTTATTTAAATGGCCTCAAACATATCATGTATGTATATATCATTCTCCAAATTTTAGAAATTGAACATTTTACTATTATCCATGTTGATAAGTACATGAATGAAGTCTATGGATTAGTATACATTAGACTGTGCATTTAAACTATGTATTAGATGTGTGGCCATAATTTATTGATAAATGCTCTTATTGATGGATGAATAATTTGCTTCTATTTTTTGAAAAACTCTAAGAAACCTCTCTGGGCTCTGCTTTCCTGTTCGACTCTTTTCTGATCTTTACAATAAAAGCCCAGAAGTTGAACTGTGAGGGAAGGTAGAAATCTTCTCAGCAGGTAAGAGGAGAAAAGAGGCATTGAATACTTGTGTGAAAAATATGTTTTCCCCAATACATCAACATATTTATTGGGTGCCTTGCTAACTATGTGCCAGGATCTCTGCTGGGCACTCAGTATGCCATTGTGCATGAAATAGTCTAGATTCTGCCCTTAGGAGCTTACCATTCGGTAGGAGGTACTGGCATGGAGGAAAGGCAGAATTAGAAGATGTTCTAGAAGGAATTAGGAAGTACTCAAGATAGGAAAGGTGTTCCTCAGTTCATTTCCAACACTACTACCTCAGACCACTAATGTGTTGCTCCTAAAGACTTACCACCATACTGGCTATAGGCTGGGACATCAGTAATGAGCCAAAGCTAATGGAGTCTTGGGCAATATGGTTGCAGCCCAAGAAGGAGAGGTAGAGCTGGGTGTGAGATCCTGCTCAGATGTTAAAGAGGACTTAAGAGCTGTGAGTCCTCAGGGCCTGGTTGGGGCTGGACATTGAGCAGGAGAACTGTGTTTACTGAACCCAACAAGGGCAGGTGCAAGAAATGGAGGGTGGGAGACTCACACCCAGCAGGGATGCTCAAAGCTAGCTGGTCTGGACATAGGCATTTTGGTGGCAGGCCCAGCTGAATTTGTAGGAAGGGACTGTCTTCTTCCATAAATAATCTTTACAGTGTGGCCCTACCTTCACAGGGAGGACTTTCCAAGCTGGTTTCAAGAGAACCATTTTCTAAGCTAGTACCTGACAGACTAAACGTAGACACATTCTTTAAGATAACAGTAATAAAAACTAACCATGTGCCGCGCCCCTATCATAAGTACTTAATTTGTTTTAACTCATTTAATTTTCACAGCACCCTGAGGGTTTTGTGCAGATGAGGAAACAAACCCTGAGAGGTGAAGTAACTTGCCCAAGTTTTCACAGCAAGGAAATGAAAGAGCTAGAAGTTGAACTTGACCTCCTAATGCTTGGATCTGCAATGGACCATGTGGTCCAATGGCTCAGGGCATTTCAGAGTCAGATTGTAAACCCTAGCTTTAAACATGCATCCATCTAATGACCCAGCAATTCTATTCCCAAGTGAAATGAAATCATATGTCTAAACAAGTCCTTCTACAAGAATATTCATACCAGCCTTTTTCATAATAGCCCCAAACTGGAAACAGCCCAAATGCCCACAAACAGGAGAATGGATTAACATACTGTATTATATTCATACTCAGCAATAAAAAAGAATGAACTACTTATAGACTCAACATTATGGTTGAATCTCAAATAATTTATGCTGAGTGAACAAAGAGAGCTACTAAAAAGTACTTACTCTATGATTCCATTTTAATAAAATCCAAATATAGGCAAGTATGATCTGTAGTAAAAGATAATCAGATCGTGGTTGTTGATGGAGGTAGAAAGATTCTGTATCTTGATTTGGGTGGTGGTTACAAGAGTACATACAACTGTCAAAACTTATCAAATTGAATACTTTAAATTTATGGATTTAGTTGTGTGTTAATTACACTTTAATCAAAAATAAAGTCTTTGCCACCTATTGTGTGCTCTGGTATTTGAGTTACTTTACCTCCTAGGCTCAAATTTTCTCATTTATAAAATGAAGGACACTGACAGTGTTTCCAATTCTTATATGTTGTGATTTTATATATTTTATGAATCTTCTTAATTACCTAAAAGAAAATAAAGGAAAACATCGCAACTGGTGTTGGAATGGTGGAGCTTTATAAGCATGGGATAAATCACAAAGAAAATGGTTGTTAGATTTAACTACATAAGACAAACAAAAACCCAAAACTGTCCATATTCAAAAAAATCCCTCTATAATAAAAATTAAAAGTGAAATGAAGAAAATGGCAGAAGTATTTGCAATGAATATGACAAAGAATAAACAGCTTTATCAAGTCAATAAAAAGATGCAAATACCCAACTGAAAAATGACCAAAGAAAATGAACAAGCAATTTGTAGAAGAAATCCAAATGGTCAACAAAACTAAGAATTGGTCAATAGAAACATTAATCAAAGAAATATGAATCAAAATAATGAGATACCATTTCCTCCTATTAATCTGGAAAAAAACATGAAAAAATATTGACTTGTTTTTGCTGTGCTTTTGTGTTAACATGTTGCTGATAGGACTATAAACTGGTACAACATTTTTGGAAACAATTTGGCAGTGAGACGTTTTGTAAATATATTTATGTCCTTCATCACAACAATCCCACTTTTAAGTATCTCCTAAAGAAAATAACCAGAAATGTGATCAAAGACTTGTGTGTAAGGACGTTCATCATAGTTCTATATATAATAGTTAAAAATTATAAACACCCTGAATGTCTAAAATATTATTCAGCTATAAACATGGTGTTTTTAAAGAGTATTTAACGGCAATAAAATATTTACCATGAAATGTTAAGAGAACAAAGCAGAGTAATAAAACACTTATAACATCTGATTCAATTTTATTTAAAAATACAGTTTATATTTATATGACCACCAAAAGGAATACACCAAAAGGAATACACCAAAATGTTAATGATGGTTGTCTTGAGGAGGAAAAAAAAAAAGACCTTAGGTGGGGTACCTGGGTGGCTCAGTCGGTTGAGTGTCCGACTTTGGCTCAGGTCATGATCTCATGGTTCATGAATTCAAGCCCCCCGTCAGGCTTTGTGCTGACAGCTCAGAGCCTGGAGCCTGCTTCGGATTCTGTATCTCCCTCTCTCTCTGCCCCTTCCCTGCTCATGCTCTGTCCCTCTCTCTCAAAAAGAAATAAGCATTTAACAAATAAGAAAAAAAGACCTTAGGTGACAATTGTTTTCCTCTTAAACTTCTCAGTGTATTCATCCCTCCAAATTTTCCACAATAAGCATGTTACTCTTTCACTTATTTGTTTTTAATGGACAAGTATTACTTTTGCCTTTATAATTAAAGAACAAAAGTATGTAGGGTTTTTTTGTTTGTTTTTTTCCTTGCCAGATTTGGAGACACAAGTGTGGCCTGAAGCTCCTCTAAGGCCATGGGCCAGTTGGGGGCAGCAGAATTATTCTTCCATGGTGGTGCAATTGGGTGCATTGACATCTCCAGTCATTGAGCCAGCTATGGTTCCTCAAGGAAGCCTCACACTGACACTGGACCTGGAGGTTCCACATGATGGCTGTCCTGAGCAGAAGGTTTTGGTTTCGCTGTGTATGGTTAACACCTGTATCTCTGACTTGGGTGAGCCAATCCTTAAACACAGGAATTAATCATGGACTGGAAGAGAACGTGTGTATCAATCTGTGTCAACCTATTCCACTGAAAAAACAACTAAGTTATAATGCATGCCCCTCCTACTCCTACCCCATGGCGAATGAGGAGTGGTAACCATGTCTTTCACACAGAGTGGATTTCAACCAGCCCCACAACTTCCTAGATCTATAGTATAGCCAACCATGCACCACTTCAGGCTTTTCTAAATTCATCTACCTCTTGTTCCAACGTCCACTGTGCACAGATGCCATTGACCTCATCCAGTCAACACCTGACAATGCCTCACCTTATATTCACTTTGGATTCTCCTTGTCTTTAGCCCTGGGGCTTCCCTGGACTCTACCCAACAGTTATGCATACGTATTCTCCTGCCACCAGATGCATAGTCATGAGTCGCATCTTATAAAGCTTCTTGTGGGACTGTCTGATGGGGTCAAGCAGTCAGCTGCATTTAGTCATAACCAGCTTGGTGATAATTACACCCTCCGTTCTTCTCTCCTCACTTCCTTTCCCTCTGGTTTTCCTTTCTGGGGGAATCTAGGCAAAAATATGTAATACTGTGGAGATTTTTTACTTAACTTTTGTGAATGTCGTCATCTTTAAAGTAAGGATGATGTAATGGTATATCACTTGGAGGGGTGTTGAATGAATAAATGAGTCAGTGGATGTAAAGTGATAGAGCAGTGCTTGGCACATGATAAGTGGTCTTGAGTATGAACTATTACCATTGCCTGTTAGTTGGTTACTATGTTACCCATGTGAATATCTCACTTTATGACAGTTTTGCAAGATTCATATTACCTTTTATTCCTTCTTTATTATTAAGGAAGTAGATTCTTAAAGAATTGCTCAAAGTCACAAGGGCGGTCCCAGGTAGAGTCACAATCTCACTCAGAGCTCGCTGATGTGCATGATTGTGCCCTCTTCTCCCCTGTACACTGCTTCTGGAGCTCAAATCCAATCCAGGTCTCCTGCTTCTACATCCTGGCCCTCCTGCTCATCAGTGACTTTGGGGAATCACTTCAGTATTCTGAGTTCCAGGTTTTCATATGCAAAGTGTAAGAAATATCTGACTGATCTATTTCACAGGGTAGTTATTCTTCAGGACAAACTAAGTACAAAAATCTCTTTTAAGGAAGTATTTGTAAACTGGTAACTGATCATAAACCCATAGGTTAGAGGCTGTATCAGTTTGTTCTAGCTGCCTTGACAGAGAAACCTCATTATCTCACTGCTCAAACATAATAAAATGTTACTTTTCATTCATGTAGAGTCCCATTGGTGGGGACTGGGCTCTGCCTTAAATGGGCATTCAGGGATATGGGCTGATGGAGCCTCTGGATTTGTGATTTCCAAGGTTGCCTTGGGGGGCAACTCCCTGCCAGGATATAGGAGAAGACAGCTTGGAAAAGGCTCATTTTTCCTTGTTCATTTTAGATTCAAAGTGATCCAGTTAGATCCATTCATCATTGCATTGGTGAGAACTAATTACAAAGGGGTCTGGAAAATGCAGTCCCTGGCCAGGTAGCTGCTTTCCAGAGGCAGGTCTACACTGGGCTTTGGTGGAGATTGAGCATCTCTGTCAAGGATGCAAAATAAGCCAAGAATGGTGATGACATTCACTCAGGAGCATAGGTCTTCTGACTCACACCAAGCGCTTCCATTGTTATTGTCATCTTTGTTACTATTATTAGGAGGTAACTCATGGGATAAACTCTTTTTTGTTCACTTCCCATTGTAGAGGCCTGGCAACAGCAAAGCTGGGGTGACTGTCTTCGCTGGGTTTTCTGTAATATCATCCAAGCTTTGCTGACATAATGTGATAAATTGGGGTTGACAGGACTTTGAAGACCTTCTTCTCTGTTGACCTGTGTACAGTTGTATTTTCATGATATTTCAGAAGGGACAGCCTTTTCTTCTGGTACAGACTCAGGCAAAATGTTAGTCCCATTCTCCCCATGGAGGCAAGTTCATCTGTTACCCACCTCCACCTCCACTTCCACCCATTCTTTCCTCCTTTTCCTTGCACCCTTGGGTCTGCTAAGTGGCTGTTATGCCCCCACTGATGAGGATCTCTGAGAAGGTTTTCATGCTTCACCTATTTTCACTTCCTCTCTTCCATAGACATTTCTGAGGGAAACTTGAAGATGTGACATCTTTCCTTCCTTTGGAGAGCTCATCAACATGTCAAGTTTCACTGCCTCTGGCTGGAGTGATATCAGTACAGGGTAGGAATGTTGGCTTTCTCAGGCTGATGAGCAGCTTTGATTATTTTTCAGTCATAAAAATGGAAACAAATTATTTGGTATTTAACAAACACAGTTTTGAACTGGGAACATAATTAAAAAAAGATACAGGGGAAAACATTAATAAGTGGGTCCTATACAGTTGTGAACCATAACCATCTCAACACTAGGTACTAAACAGCCTATGACATCTTACTGGTTTGACACAGTTGACGGCTTCTAGCTGGACCTATGGCTGATTCAACATGTCAGTGCCTTTTAAGGTCTATGGCAGCATTGTATCAGCCAGGGTTCAGTCAGAGAATGGGAACCACTAGGATATATAATAAGATACTTTTATGGGGATTTGACTCCCTACGATTGTGGGAATTGGCTAGAAGACTAATGAGAGATTGTATCTTCTTTGTCTGGTGCTGGAGCCTGATGTCAACAAGCAGGCAATTGGGAAGGAAAGTTGTTCATGAAATGGGAAAGGCAAGGAGAAACTGACTGACACAGATGACCAAGAAGCCATGAGAATGGACAAGAACCCTTATTGACCCTCTTCTGCCACTTCTAAGCCTCCAACTTTGATGATGGGTGGTGATGGGCAGGGGAAACTGGTATGTACTGTCACAGAGCTCAGCACATCTGGCCCAGGAATTGATAAGCTGAAGGGAGAGATCCGACAGGGGTTGGAGTTCCTGCGCTATCAAGGTGAGCCAGCAGATGGGTGGCAGTGTGTGTGAGCTGCAGTAGTTCCTGGTACCCTGCACCAACTTTCTGAGTGTAAGAAGAATATGGCTTCAGCTTTACTTTTGCCTTTCAGATCTCACACAAAATGTGTCCTGTGGCCAGTGCTAACCCAGAACTTCTGGGAAACATCAATCCAATTTAGCTGAGTTGACTTGATACAAATTTATGACAATTGACCCTTGTACATTTCTTATCCACATGTATCACTTTTAACATATTTAATTTCCTAACAAGGCAATATGAAAATTATGCTTTCACCTAATATAATACAACTATCCTTTATATAACTAAAAACAGGCTAATCCTTTCCCTAAAAGATAAAGTCCCTTTTTCTACCTGTGGATGAGTTTTATTCTACTTCTAGCTGGGTGACATCACCCTATTAATATCCTCTAATTTAAATACTGAGATACAAAGTTAACTATTATTAACACAACTCAGATGGTAGGAATTGGAAAACAGTGAGAAAGAAAAGAATTGGCCAATATGTACATAAGTATATGTTTATCAAAATAAAAATATTCATAACATTATCATTCCTATACTGTAATTGTGCACATGGTCACAGCTATGATACGTATTTTCTTGCTTTTCTCCATGCTTGTTTATTCCTTTTGTTCTTAACAAGCATGTTAGCTTGTCATAGTTCCCTACCTCATGGGGTGACCCAAACCTTCATTCCTGACAAATCTGGGCCATTTGCCGTACTGTCTGTAGTTTTCCATTAATTAGTTCTAATTCCATTAACATTAATTACAGTAATTTAATCATAGGGCATGGGAGTCCTAAATGTACTTTGTTATTGATCGAATTGTGCCCCTTAAAAATATATATGTTGAATAACCACCAGTCCCTGTGAATGTGACTTAATTTGGAAATAGGGTTGTTTCAGATGCTTTAAATTACAATAAAGTCATTATGATAGGCTCTGATCTCACATGATTGGTGTCCTTATAAGGAAAGGAAAATTTGGACTCAAGACACACACAAAGAGGAGAACACTTTGTGAAGACATGGACACAAGGAAGATAGCGATGTGATGCTGGAGGTAGAGATTGGAGTCATGCTATAGAGACTGGAGTACCTGGAATGACAGGAAGCTAGAAGAGGCAGGGAAGGATCCTCCCTGAGAGGCTTCAGAAGGAGCATCTTGATTTTGGTTAGCTAGCCTCCAGAACTGTGAGAGAATGAGTTTCTGCTGTTCTGTGGTACTCTATTATGGCAGACCTAGGAAACTAACATACATAGAAGAAAGCATTTACTGGGTCAATACCTACATACAGATTCTGTGGGATATATTGATTTTCCCCATCACCTAAAAAATATCAACAACAGCACCTGTAATTGGAGTCACTATCTGATTAAATTTATGGTAATTTGCTGTCTTTTCTCAAGTTCCATCTTTCCTTCTTTTCTTCTTTTTCTTTCTTTTTTTTTTTAGTGTTTTTTTATTTTTAAGAGACAGAGAGAAACAGAGTGTGAGCAGGAGAGGGACAGAAAGAGAAGGAGACACAGAATCCTAAGTAGGCTCCAGGCTCTGATCTGTCAGCGGACAGCCTGGCATGGGGCTCGAACTCATGAAGCACAAGATCGTGACCTGAGCCAAAGTCAGACGCTTAACCAACTGAGACATCCAGGCACCCCTCAAGATCCATCTTTCTAATGCACAGCTTAAATAGGTGAGCTGAAAGAGGATGTGGTAGAAATTACCACCCATACATTTTTCAAGGTCTTAGTTGTGTTATTAATCTCTTCAGTCCTTCTAGAAATTGGTATTGCCTTAGGTTTAATATTGTTTTTTGTAGATAGAAGCAGTTGTGGTGACTTTTATTTGTCTTTCCCTGCCATAATAGCCCTCATTCCATGGGTCAGAGTAGGATTCTGCCAGTTGCTGAGTGTGTGTATTCCTATTATGTGTTCCCAGACTAGGGAAATAGTTACAGAGTGGGCTTAGGTATTTGGTGACTTACTGGGCATACTGTGAGGTAAACCTGGGATAAAACTTCTTTGATTTTTGTTCACCATAAGCTTCTACACTGACTAGTGTACCATTGTGGTGTTTGGGTTTGTAGGAATTCATGTTAGTTCAGAGTCACTGTAGTATTCTCCCCAAATGCTGATTATCTCCTTTTCCCCAAAGCACAGTAACCCTGGAAAATGACTGCGGGTGCCTTTGGAGGGGACCAGGAGGAAAAAGTACAGTGCAACATTTTGGTTTTATAGCAGGGTTCTTCCTTAAAAATACCTAGTCTCCCCTTCATTCAAGGGTCTGTAGGATGTGAATTGACTTTCATAGCAGAATGATAGTGGCCATGACTCTCTTTTGTGACAGAAGTCAGACCCAGAGTTTCTTAGCTTAAATGGATCAAGAAAGACTTCAGTCAGTTGCCCATATATTATCAGTTCTAGAGATATCAAAAGTCCCAGCATTCCATTACAGAAACTGTGTCAGTTACCTTTCTCTACAATATGCCAGGGAAATTTTGGCATTTCAGCCATATTTAGTATGAGTCACCTTTTGGTCCAGATTTCTGTCAACCAGCCAAGCAAAATGTTAGAAGCCACTATCAGCCCCTTAAGTCAACATTTGAATCTGAGTGGCCCATATCAATAAATTTGGCTTGATCCAACATTATTTTCCTTCCAGTCTGATCCCACACCACGAGAAGCCATTTCACATGTTTCCTGGGTTCTCATCAACATAAATTGGAAAAATCATGTGATTCTTTTTGTGTATATCAGACTTCCTTATGGATCATACTTCGAACTTTGTCTTCTGGGGCCTGTGAACTTGAGTCTGGATAAAAACTTAGAAGCATGGAGAAATGGGAAAAGCAGAGCTAGAGAGATTCCTATCCCTTGGACTCCTATCCTATCCAAAGGACTCCAATCCCTTGCAAGTCACCTACTTTAGGGAGAGTGTAGTTTCTCTGACCAAGGGAACTAACCTCCTTGGAATCTCCTAGGCTGGAATCTCCCCATATGTCTCTGTCCCAATTTTTAGGGTCGCACTCCTTCAAAATTAATGCCATAACATAAGAAATTCATGGGAGTGGCAATTCAATTTGTGTCACAATTTAGTCACCTGCAGAACTAGACTTTAGGTTTAGATTTATTTTTTAGGAATCTCAATCTGATGGCTACAGGAGATAGGCTTATTTAGGGTCATAATAGAAAATGTTGAGTCCCTCATATGATGGGAAATTTAAAGCCTTAATTTCATCATTTTCTTCCTCAAAGTTCTCTGGTGCATGTGTAAACAGTTAACCAGTTCCACTATGTTTTTTATTTTACTAAAATTTTTAGTGACCACAAATATTTTGTTGCTAAATGTCTTACCTTTTATAGGCACTTGATTACAAGTATCTGCAGGTGATAATTCAGGTAATTATTTTGCCACCCAATACCATAAACTATCAGTGTCTCTTTTACCACTGGAAACAGGGTGATTAATGCCTTTTAATATAGTCAGAGCAGAAAGACAATTCCAGAAAAACCAGGCCCAATTCAGAGAACCCATTCTTAAGGCCTGTTCCTCTGGAAATTTCAAGTACCAAATTCTGTATCAGACAAGGTTCAATCAGAGAAGCAGAACCACTAGAAGTTGTACACAATAAGGATTTATTATGGGAATTTGACCTTCGTCTATTGTGGAAGCTCCATGAGAGTCTGTTGCTTCTGAAGCTGATATTAGATCCTGAAACCAGTGAAGCACTCTGTCTGGAAAGGTTGTCATGAAGTAGGGGAAGCAAAGACAAACTGGAACCTAGACAAATGACCTAGAACCCATGAAGATGGACCAGAATCCACGCTGGTCTCTCACCATTTAAGCCTGTAACTTTGATGATGGGTGTTATGCAGGAGAAACTAGTGCCCTTTGTCACAGAGCTAGAATATACCTGGCCAGTGAGTTGAAGTTGTTGAAGAGGAAGATCTGGCAGGATCTGGAGTTGCTGAGGGCATGGCTGCTTCCCCATGTCAATTAGGTGAGCTTCCAGTAAGTGATGATGTGCATGAGCTATGACAGGCAGCAACTGGTATGTTGCCCTGACCTCCTGAGTGTCAAAGGAATGCGGCTTCTGCTTTCCTTCCAGTTTCACAAAGTTGACACCACACAAACCCACCACAGTCACAAAGCTTGGGACGTGCTCTTCTCAAGACTCCACTGGCCTTTGAAATGCTGACACCTTGGGAGACAAGGAACTTTCCAGCTGAGTATCTGAGAATGAAAACATATTGCCCTTCCATGCACTGATGTGGTCATCTGGGTATTGAGCAGTAAGACCCTCCCCTGGTGTGAGTGACAGCTCTGGGTTCAGAGTCTACGGATGGTCACAGGCCTGCTCTTGCTTATGTCTTCCAATCCCAAGGGATCTGCAGGACTTTGTGTTGGATTCTGGGTGTTCACACAAAAATCCATGGTATTTTTTTCAACTTTGAAAAGTGCTTTCACATACATGCATATTTCCTCATTAGGTTCTCACAGAAACTGAAGCCAAGAGAGGGTTGACTTGTCCAAGTCATCTCCAAAAGAAACAAGGTGGTGTGAGAGTCCTGAGTCAAGGGTTCAGGATCATTTTTACCTTCAGAGAATCTTCTTGTTAAGGGCTAAGAACCATGATGCTGTTTTCAATTATCTCCTTGGCAATGTGGACAGAATTGTGCAGAACTGGGAAACAATCATGTTAATTACTTATCACTTCAGCTACTTGGAAACCAATCATGCTTTGACAGAAACCCAGGAGCACCTTGAGTGGTTGGGTCTCCTGAGAAATTCTTTGAAAATATGCATATTTAGGAGGGGGGGATATCACTTTTCTGAATACATATTTACAGTGGGAAAGTATAGAATGATTTGTGGGTTTTTGACATCCATTCCTCCAGTTATGAGCTATTATTCTATTCTTGACACTCAGCACAATTCCTGGAGATAATTATTCTAATAATAATAAATTTTGCATGGTGAAAGGGCTTATGCAGTTATAACGACACACAAATATCAGTTGAAGACCTTAAAAATACACTTAAATCTTATGTTGACATTAATTCAGGAGATGGTATATGTAGGTGCTTATAATTTATAGGTCCTTCTGGACTCTGTACAACAAAACTGTGTCCATATTCAATTGGATGACCCAGAGGAGGAATACTGCATTGTTGATCTTGTTACAGTGGTTTCTCTTCAAGGAAATTCTTGGCTCTTTTCCATGAAGTAGTCATTTTCTGTAATGGAAATGCTGATGATGTACTCGCACTGCAGGTGTGCAGGAAGGGGAGAGGTGAAATGGCTAAGTCTTTTGGACTTCTCCCTCTTCTGCTATTATCTACCCCATTATTTTGCATTGCTATCATGCAAAGCAACTAAATCAATCTCCCAAATCAGTCACTAAAATAAAATGGCCTCCAAATTCCAGATCAAAATTTATATATGTAATCACTGTGTCCTGTTTTGCATTCAGAAAACTTTTTCTCACTGGTTAATGCATTTTCAAGCAGATGGACTCAGCTTTTTTTGTGTGTGTGTGGCTGACCCCTTCCAAATAGGTCAGCATGGTGCAGAATGTTTTAAGTTGGGTAATGTTGTTTTATAACAAATTCAATATGCACTCTGGTTTTTTAAAGGCAAGGACCTATTCCGCTTGACATCTCCTATAATTAAATAGTTTCTAGTATATAATAAATTCTCAGAGAGTATTTGTAGTTGAGGGTGATGAAAGACTTTGCCCCATTCAGATAGGAGGCTTCCAAACTAATCACAGAATTGTATGCTACACTTAGTTATAGGTACCTACTATATAATATTTAAAGGATCCATTCCCAAAAAACAGCAAAACTTAATATATGTGTCTTAAGCCGCATTTTTCTCCCCTGGAAATGCATTTTTTATCTTCCACTGAAATGTATAAAATTCTCTAAAGGAGGAGGGGTGAAAAATAAGAAATTAATAAACAAGGGTTTTTTGAATACTTACAACATCCTGAGTGTTGTGCTTGAACTCACAGGAATACTCAGAATAAGGTATTATATATGCTTTCAAGGAACTCATGGTCCATTTGGGGAGGGACTAACCTGTAGAACCATGGTAAATGGTTCTGTACGAGTAAATGGTATGGTTAAAGTGTAAGGTGACTAAGGATGCTTAGTGGGCAGGGTAAGTTTCTAAGGGAGTGGGATGCTGAACCCTGGGTTCAGCACAGTGGGTAGGATTTACAAGAGGAGCACAGAGGGAGACTAAGAGGGTGAAGCAGGATCCCCTGAGCTGGCTGGCACCAACCATAGCTCACCACTTCAAAGAGAGAAATGATACAGGTCTGGGTTACTTGTGTCCATGGGATCTCTCTCTCACTTCTGGATTTTCCTCAAACAACAGGCCCACTCCACTCCAGAGCAAGTCTTGACCACAGCAGGCACATCTCATGACCCATTCTTTGTCCCTTCCAGCAGTGGTCTTTCTATCCTTAAGGTACTTCTGTACCCTGTGGGTTTCTTCTCTCCCAAGCTGCTGTGTTTGGCTAGTGTGTATGACTAGATTGTTGCTTTAATTCCTGTGTATGGTCTAACTAGTATGCTGAGGATCTAACTGCCTGGTCAATCTTTGCCCTGGGAATCAGGCTCTGTTGTCTGTAATTCTAGTAGCTGGTAGGTACCTGCTCTAAACCAGAGGGTCCATTAGGCAGCTCTTCATGTGTCTCCTTGCACACCACTTCCTGGGACTCCAGCTGTGGGGCTAACCCCACCTTCTTGGGCTTGTTAGGACTGATCCTTGCAAAGGCAAGTTTACCGTGACTCAGTGAGTCTTCAATTATTGTGTACATATAGGCCAGTCATTGCACACACTGATTTTGTCTTTCCCCCCAAACAATTCAGGGAGGCATAAATTATTATCCCCTTGTAGATGATTGAATTGTGTCCTCAAAAAGGTATATGTCCAAGTCCTTACCCCTGATACCTATGGATGTGACCTTATTTGGAAATTAGGTCTTTGTAGATGTGATCAAATTAAGATGATGCCATACAAGATTAGGGTGGGTCTTAGATCCAACGGCTGATGTCTTTATATAATAAAGGAGAGGCACGTTCAGATACAGAGACACAGAACACCAGACATGGGGAAAAGTCCATGTGACAGTGGAGGCAGACACTGGAGCAGCAGAGCTAGAGGCTAAGGAACACCAAGGATCACGAACAGTAAACAGAAGCTGAAAAGAGGCAGAGAAGGATTCTTCCTTGGAGCTCTGCTGACAGGTTGATTTTGGACTTCCGGCCTCCAGAACTATGACAGAACACATTTCTGTTGTTTGCAGCCTCCCCGTTTGTGGTATTGTGTCATGGCAGCCCTAGGAGGCTAACATGAGCGCTTTTGACAGATATGGAAATAAAGGCTCTGAGAGAGTCCGTAACTTGCCCAAGGGCACACAGATCCAAGTAGCCTAAATGAAACATAAGCCCACTTCCTGTTGTAAAGCCTGGGCTCTCTCCTGCAGACCCCAGCTGGGAGACAGTAGCCTCATGTTTACACACACTGGGCCTGACTGCTAATGGCGCTATTCTCCCACCTCTCCTTCTCCTAGATGCTTTTGGGAACTCAGTTCCCAACATGGGCACTAAGATGGTATTTTGAAAAACGTGCATATGGAGAGTGCCTCACACATAAAATGTGTCATTATATTAAAACAAAAAGAGAGTTAAAAATCCGAGCCCATGTAAGCAAATGCACATGTCTGAGGCTGTGGCTAGGCCATGCCAGCTGTTTGAATCACAGAAGTGGTAAATGTTCTTTGGGCCAGTGTTCTCTACTATAAAAATAGCTTTGGGGTACCTGGGTGGCTCAGTCAGTTAAGCGTCCCTGACTTTAGTTCAGGTCACAATCTCATGGTTTGTGAGTTCGAGCCCAATACTGGTCTCTCCGCTCTCAGCCTAGAGCCCGCTTCAGATGCTCTGTCTCCTTCTCTCTCTGACCCTCCCCCATTCTCTCTCTCTCTCAAAAATAAATAAACATTTTTAAAAAATAATTAAAAAAAAGCTTTAATCTGGAGAGCGTTGAACCTTGTTTGTGGAAGTTCATAACTGATTCAGTTTGTAACAGTGAAGGCAATTTTTTAAAAAATTATTTCTCCTTTCTTGGTGCCTCTGGGACTTAGTTCAACACAACAGAAATCAGGTCAAAGTTTGATCTCTGAGGTAAAAGTTGACGCTATAGCTGCTCTGGACAGGCGCCAAGTTTTTGCTGTAACTCCCAGGGTCCCTGGGGTATATCCATTTAGGTCTTGGTGGGGCTCCTCCAGCAAGAGTCAAGTTGCCACCCCAGCTGCTGTGATTGCTGCTGGCCTGACTTTCTCACAGAAAGGACAGACGCTCCTTGCCTGGCCGACTAATACACACTTGTGCCAAGTGTCAGAGAAATGGCAGCTGCGGTCTCTGATTCCAAGGATTTAGGATCTCAGCAAGGAGTCAGGACTCATTTCCTCAGTACAAGTGAGGCAGCCAAGCTTCAGGCCTGGAGAGGCTAGAGGGTTTCAGGGAAGGGGTGTCCCTGTGGCTTGTAGTGGACAAGGGAGACTTCATGGTGGGGCCATGCCTTGAGGGAGGATGGAAGTTTAGGAAGGCAGAGGAGAAAGGAGGGAACAGATTCTCCACCCAGTGGTCCAGGGTCTCGGGATGCTGAAGAAACCGGGTAGTGGGGAGACATGGTTGAGAGGTAGCGAAGACCAACATGCCTACTGACTTTGCAAGTCACATGGAGGGGTAATTTCGAGATGGGTAGCTACTTCTTCCCAGTTGCTTAATGAGGGGCTCTGGGCCAACTTTGGGGATGGAGGTGGTAAAGGATCTGGGGATATGGAATGAGTCCTTAACGTAGACAATGGCCAAGATTTTGTTGAGGCTCTGGGGAAGGCTCTGGTAGGTGCATTTTGTTTTGTGTTTTACTTGCCCTCACGGAATTATTCTTATTTACTTGCTTTGTTTTGCTATGTTACATTCTTAAGTACTCCAGTTACTAGGGCTGGAAGGTGCAGTTGAAAGTGGGGAAGCAGGTCTCTTGTGGGAGGTGAGTGTGGAAGCGGGTCCCTTGTGAGGAGGTTGGTTCATGGTACTTTCTGGTGTTCAGCCATCCCATTTATTTGGGGAGAAGTTAGTGTGTGTGTGTGTGTGTGTGTGTGTGTGTGTTGTCCTAAGCAGACACACTCACTAACCTTATGCTTATGTCTTCTATGTCTGTACAAAATCAGGAATAAAATGAAGCACCGAGATTATTATCCAGCTTAAGCCTCATGGCAGAAAATTAAGAAAGGCTTCCAAATTTTTGGTTAATAGTGATATTGCTAAATCTCACCCCTGCAACTGGTAGGCTGGCCGCCCTTCCTCTGACTCAGCCTTGCTCCCCACTGCCCTTTCCCTGGATTGACTGAAGCCATGTGAGAAATGAACCCGTGTAACTTAGCCACTGAGAACCTACACAGAAGCAAAAGGGCGCCAGGAGATGCTTGTTTCCTGAAGCTGGTGAGGTTCCTGATCTTTATCATTAGTGTTCTTGTCACTCTAGTGGTTGCTCCTGTCCCTTTGGGCTTCATCTCCCAATGCCCCCTTTCTCTCCCTGTCTTCATTCTTCCTTGAGGTACCCCTGGGAAGAGCTTGGCATGAGTCTGTCATGGTACTTTCTGGGCTCTGGAATACTCAGGATTGGGGTTCCCAACTCTAGTTCTGAGACCTGAATCTCAGTCTGTTTCCCCTTCTGTAAGAATACCTGAGTTATAGGGGTTGGTTTGATGCTTAAATAAGGTGTTTTGCTCTCAGTTGGGGACTGTTTGATCCTGATGCTGGGTTTCCTGCTGCTTATTCCAGTCACAGTGTCTTGGAGAGTGAGGTCCTGAGCCAGGTGGACTCTGGGGACTATCTGCTGCCTAGCATCTTAGGGCATGAATATCTGAGTCAAATCTGACTATCAAGACAAGCTTAGAGAACCAGTTTCTTTCCTCTGCGTGTTTGCTGATTGGTACTTCATCTTGCAAAGGATAATTTTGCTTGGAATTTTAAATGCATCATCCAGGCCACTCCTAGCACTCTCCTAGCCTTCTGATCAAGATGGAAGAGAGAGAAAGCCTCCTCCACCCACAGAAAGTGTTTATACTTTCCTTCCATTTCATATTCTGCCCTCTCAGTCATCCTAAATGTTTATTTAACGATGCTCAAAGACCTTTTAAGCTTCCTTGGTTTAATGTTTGCTAAACACCCTGTCACTTCCACTTCTACTGATAATTTCCTGCTTGCTGCAAAATTGCCCTTGGTTACGCACCGTCTGGAAACTCTTAATAGAATGACTAAAGGCTCAGTCTCTCAGCGATGGGCTCCCCACAACTGTGTGGGCAGCCCATGAGGTCAGGGTGCTCTCCGGGGCAGAGAAATGAAGAGGGACTGTGGAGTCGGAAACTCACTTGGAATTCAGGAGTTCCTAAGATTTTTGGGAAAAGTTTCAAATAGTTGGTGACAATTGTCAGAATCTCAGTCAGCAGCATGTTGGTTCATCCCAGATGGCTCCAGGCGCTTGGTTTGGCCCAAAGCCTGGCCCAGAGTTTCTTCATCTTGAGCAGGGAGTGAAGGACATGACCAGACTCCAGGTGGTGGTTTAGCGCAATTCCTGGCACATGAACTACAGAGTGCCCAGGAGAAGAAGCTGGCTCTTTCTCAGGCCACAGGCTGAATGCTCAACCAGACTCTAAGCTCAGCTGATGTTCTGTGTGATCTCTTTTTTCTTCCTAGTGGCCATAAATATACAGCTATAAAAAGATGGACTTCTGGCCACCTTGGCAACAGGAAGTTGGACAGTACTGCCAAATGCAGTTGCACAGGTTATGCACTGAGCAACTCTACAGGGATAAGCCACATTGTAGCCTAGGTGAACGGCACACTCTAGAGTTGTGTAGTGACACACATTAGGTGTAGATCCAGAAGCAAGCTGGGCAGTTCTGTGTTGAAGAACTGAGGCAAGGCTGAAGGTGATACCTGTATGGCCAAAACAAGGGATCTCAAGCAAGACTGTCCTCACCATGCCAGCCCCAGGGACATTCTACTCAGTACAGCAATTCTAAATGGGAAAGCTGCTAAGAGGTATATGGTAACCTAAGCTTGTTGGCACTTAAGTATGGCATCCATTCATTCACAAAAAAATTTTTTTTGAAAAATGCAAGGGATTTCTCCACTTCCAAGCTTACAGTCTAGGGGAAGTCATAAAACTGAATCACCAGCTACATCAGGACTTCAAGTTCCTCCAGTAAGGATATTAAACAGCAAGAACTAGAGTATTTCAGAGCAGAGTTAGACCATTGTCAGCTGGACTGGTTAGGAAACCCTTCTTGGAAGAGATGGGTCTTCATATGTGGCTTGGAGAATGGGTTAGTTTGGATGGGCATGGGGGCCAAAGGAGCAGTGTTCACATGTGCAGTGACTGAGGTGAGGGCCAAAGGGTGGGAAGCATGTGAACTTGGGCCTGGATTGAGAAGTGAGCCAGAGTGGGAGTGAGGAAACATGTTAGTTGACATTATGTCCATGCCGAGTGGTGGCAGAGACATTGGGATTGTCAAGTGGGGCTAGATTTGAGAGGTTTTAATCCATAATACACTCTGTTGGAGAGCATAGAAGGCTTCTGAGTGGGACAGGCTTACGAAACAAGAAGAGTGCTGCAGATGGATCCCCCTCCTTTTCCACCCAGGCTTCTCCCACTTAGGGAGAGCTCAGGAAGTCCTCTCAAGAGACCCTAATGGGGACAATTAGCCAATTGTCTTAGGCCCACACCTCTGCCCTTCCCCAACCCGAGTTCCATTCTCTCTAGGCCATAGTAGAGCTACCCACAGGGACAGTGGTGGCTGTCTTTCCTGGAAGCACAGCCAAATCTCTAACAATGACCACTGCACAGTGGGTGAAACAGGCCACATTCCCTCTTGTTGCTCCTCATTGTTAATGGCTGGCTACTTCTAAATGACTGAGAAACTCTGCCATCTCATGTGGTCTGCAAAGGCCTTTCCTGACCACTGTGGAGGTAGGGAACCCAGGTAGGAAGAACCTCAGTGAACCCCAGGAGTAGATCTCGGCTAATGAGGGGCTACTGCCCTACTGCTGTCCCTCTCCAGGGTGTCAGTGTCCAATGGCACACCCATAAGTTGCCATTGGCCGTGTTCACCAGAGCAAACATGTATTTGAGATGATGTTGCATGAGATGGCTGTAGGCAGTTTGGTTACTTCAGTCCCAAAGACCTCAGCCAGTATTAGGAACAGGGCCCCCACACCAGTTAGCTTTTCCCTCAAGACCCTTGCTCCCCAGTTTGAGCTTGTGGAGATCTTTCATCTCATCCTGGTGAGGCTGAGGCTTCTCTGGGAGTTGACTATCCCGGGCTTAGAGCCTCCCTGTCAAACTCCTATTCTCAGTCTGAGAGCAAATTGATGAAGGACAAGAGCAATGGGCCTGTCTTGCTTCCATTCAGTCTGTCAGTGAGCAAAACCATCTGCTCCCAATTATAGCTGTGGAGGCTGAGCAATGGATTGATGGGGCTGTCTCCTAAGCTGATAGGAAAACCCCATCAGGCTGTAGCTTCCCAGAAAACCATCAACGCATCTCCTTATCAGCCTGGAGGAGCTGCCACTGAGCTTGAATGGTGACTGTCATTGGCTAGATGCAGGCTTTGCAAAGCAAAAACAGAAAGTGGTTCCATTTCAGTAGTTCTCAATTCTGACTTGTGAGGCTCACTTGAGAACTGATGAGGATTTCCTATTCCAAACAATGGAGAGGCAGACCAGCAGGACAATCCATTATGTCTTCTGACTTCAGCATGCCACAGGGAACCTGGTGAAGCCAAGATGTATCATTTTAGAGCAAAAGAAGGTGCTTCAAAGTGTCAGAGCCTTACAACACTGTTGTTGAGCTCTGGAGTGACTGAGACTCTAGGACTGTGGAAGATTCTAGAAGTGAGAGCCACTTCTTTTCTTCTTGGATTAGGAGGCCTCTAACCTTTTCTGTTCCTTGTAGAATGGTATCTGAATTTCTCCTTTGGTGGCCTTAAAGCAGATCATGGGACGGTTAGCAATTCTCTTTTCTTTTACTGTTTGTTGTATCAAAGACAGATCTTAGATCTCTTCCTGTATACCCCCTGGACCTGGACCCTAAGGAACTGGGGCTTAGGAGGTGGAGTAACACATTGAGGGTCACGAAGCTAGTGAAGGAGGAGTTGGACTTTGAAACCTGATCTCTTCACTTTCAACCCAGGGTTCTTTCCCTCCCACCAAACTGCTTTCCCCTTTCTGAATGTTTACATCTCAATCAGTGCCAGGAAGGAGGTGGGGATTCCACCTTCTGAGCCCTGGCAAAAATATCTTAAATCCACCATCCTCCCCATGCACAAACACACATAGACGTGAACACACAATTGATTCTAATGGAAGGTAAAGTTGAAAACAGAAATTCTGGGGCAGATGCCTGGCCCCAGCCCTGACCTATTAAATCAGAATGTTCCATGGTGAACACAGCTCTATAGGCATTCTGAAGTTCAGCCAGCCTTGAGAACCATGGCCCCATGAGTGCTTTCTGGGGGGCCCCAAGGACAGCAATGCTGATCTGATGGAGGTGAGGGGAAATTGAGGCTTCTGTAGGGCGGTTTGAACAAAAAATCTCTGCTTTTCAATTCTTTCGAGTGAGGATGGCTTATGATAGGGAGGGAGCAGGTGGGAGTAAGTGAGACCTGATGCCATGACCATGCAAGTCTTTGAGGACAAGAAACCTCTTGACTGTACAGTCCTGGCTCAGTGCTGTGGACATGAGCAACCTCCCTGACTATTATTAAATGAATCGATGCTGCAGCTGGAGATTGTGCCCTCGTGCAGCTAGGAAAGGTCTCCATCCTGCTCTGTGGATGCTGCCCATTCAATCCCAATCGACTTAGCCAAATTCAACACATGCTGGTGAAGCCTCTGCCGAGTGTAGTCCAGATGCTAGGGACCACACACATCTGGGTGAGCTGAAAGCTCTGACCTCAAGACCCCTTGCCTGGAGAGGGGAAAGCCTCAAAGCGCCGGGATCCCTGGAAGAATGGAAAACTGACCCCAGAGGTATTGGGTTCTGATCCATAAGTGCAAACCCAAATCTTAGCTGTTCTTCAAATAGCTTTATTGGGAAGAGAACTGTCATGTAGGTCTAATCATGTGTGTGTGTGTGTGTGTGTGTGTGTGTGTGTGTTTTACAAAATACTTTCTTAGGCAGCCTGAAGCACTCATTCACTTTTGTTGACCTTTTAGTTATCATTAGCATTTTCAGGGTGATGATATCATTATTAGAAATGAATGGCTCTGTAGAACAAGGAGGTGGCTATGGCCAAAACTCAGTCTGTCCATCCATCCATCCATCCATCCAAAATTTGTCACTAATTTTTGTCTGAAGTAGACAAGGTGGGTACGTACATAGGTTCTCAGTTGATTCACTGAAATGGAGGAAAGCAGCTTGGAAAAATGCAAATCCTGTATATGGAGAGGTTTTCAGGGGAGGTTAGCAAAACTTCAGAGCTTTTACAAAAGTGGAGTTCAGAAATGTTGAAGAAGTTTTAACTCTGTGGCCTCAGGCCAGTGGCAGGAGAGCTGACAAGGACTTTGAGTACATAGAAATGACTGCCAGGTCCCAGGTAATCCTGTGTCTGATAAGGTAAGGGATTCCAAAGTTTAGGCAAGAGGGAGACTGAGACCTGGAGGAAAAATAGTTGCTTTTCCTTATAAGAGTTGTAAAGAATTTTGCTTTTTAAAGTTGGAAAGATGATTACTGGCTGAACAAACTATCCTCCAGGAACCTGGTTAGTATGGTTACTTTCTGGAAGACCCCAACTCCCCTGCAGAGCCTGGGGAATTGCCTGTCAAGCCTCATAAATGTTGCCACAGGCCCCGGGACTCCTCAGCGGGTGTGTGCCTATACATGGTCTCGCCACCTTCGGGACTTGTTCTCAGCGAGCGCTGTCTCCTTTCAGGCTTGGGTTTCTCCCTGCCCACACTGGGCCCACCTCTGCTTCCTGGCAGACCCTTGTGCTGGTCACGGCCACAATCAAATAATCCCTGACATTTGTATAATCTCTTTATAGTTTACAAAGTGCCTATCCTGCACCATCTCATCAGCTTCTCCCAGCAGCCGTGAGCAAAAGGGCATGGGTTAATTAGGCAGAGTCAACACACATTTACGGAGAGCAGACTGTGGGTGGGGGCCAGGCACAGCTAACCGGGTTCTTGCCTTTAAGAACTAGATTGTAGGCTCTCCGAGAGCAGTGCCCTTGTGCATTTCTCCTCAGCATGCTCCCAGCTCCTAGCAGAGTGCCTAGCATACAGTGGTGCTCGATGAAAGGATGAATGAATGAAAGCTGTCAAGTAAACTCTTAGTTCTCCCTGGGTGGAAGAGATGAGGCAGAGAAGAGACTGGACTGGCTTGCCCATGGTCACGCAGGTAGGGCATGGCAGATGCAGAAATTCCTGCCTCCATACCCCACCCATCCCTTCCCCTCCCTACAGGCCTCTTGAGAGCAGGGAGCTGCTCTGGGAGCAAGCAGAAGTGGTCACTGCCAATAGCGCTCCGGTTTGAGGAGGAATAACTGGCAATGACAATGAGAAAAACTGGGAGCAAGCCTGGGAGCTTGGGAGCAAGCAGGACCTGGGTGGTGTGGCTGCAGGAAGCTCCACCCTCTCCCCCATCGAGTGACTTCAAAGAGGTCTGAAGCATCTATGCATCGGGAAAGCCAACACAGGCTGTTCTCAGGATGTTCCCAGGAACTCTGAGCCTCTTCCCAGAATGTCTCAACCTGAGAAAGCACATCCCAGGCTACAGCCACTTTCCAGAGGGATGCAGCCAGCTGGCAGGCCCAGAGCTGCTCAGGCTTGCTCTTCCCTCAGGAAGCAGCCTTGATAGGATTGGGGAAGGGGCCAAGCTGCCCACCTTCCAGTTCCCCCAGGCCTTGGGGCACTCAGGGGAGCAGGGAGGGTGTGTCTTGGAAGGTGAGGCTCTTCAGGGGATGACTTATCTATCGTGCACAGGGCTCCTTCCTGCAAACAGCTTCCAGGGGAGGCTCCTGGTCCCATGGTTGGCTGCACAGTTGCCTGTCCTGGCAATCTGTGTTTGTGGAAGCTCTGCAGAGCAGTCCCAAGGGAAGAGAATGTGATGACTAATGGAGACATGTCCCGGCAGATGGGCGGGCGGGACTGGCACAGGACAGGCTTCTTGCTGACACAACACGGGCTCACAGCGCAGGCTGGCTGCGGCCCCTGGGAGGAGGGGGGTGCAGGCTCCTGGTAGGTGGGCACGCAGGGTCTCTTCCCACAGACTCACAAGGGGCAGCATCTACTTGAGGACTGATCAGACGGGAACCTACCTCTCCCTGCCGCAATGGCTGGAAAGGAGAGAAGCATGAAGCAAAGTGATGGAGGTAACTAGCTGGCAGGACATAGAGCCAGTTCCATGCCCAACTCCCAGCTGGGTGATAGGAAGTAAGCTTGTGAATGGCTCTGAGCTATGGCTTTCTCAGCCATGTTGGGAATATAACGGTATCCTTGACTTAGCTCCCTCTACACAGAGTTGCTGTGAAGGTCCAGTGAGGTGTGTGGGTTTTTTGTTTTTGTTTTTGTTTTTTTAACCTCATTAAGCAATAACTTGACAAACTGATAAGTGTTGCCTGACATAGGGGTTTCATGCTTCTACCCAATGGCTGGTGGCAGACAAGTGCAAGCCAGAGTTGTTGATCACTTTAAGTATTGTGAAGTTCACCACCATCTTAGACTTCAAACATGCCTTATGTCCTCTCCAGAGTTTTTCCCGGTGACTACTTTCCTCATCTCTCCAACATATTATGCCTGGCAGCCTTACCTTTGTGGCTGTTCCTGTACCCAGCCCTGTGCCATCCTGGGCTCTGGAGATAGTCGCCCTGCCCCATCAGTTCCTGACATGTGACTTCAAACAGGACACTGGCCTCTGCAGAGGCTCGGCTTCCTCTTTCCACAATCAAAGATGTGGAAACACATCTTTATTAAGCTTTATTAAGCTTTATTAAGCTGTTTGCTTTAAAGGACTGACGTGAGATACTGCATGAGAAAGTGCTGGAAAGCTGTACAGATGTCAGTTTTTCTCATTGTCATTGCCAGTTATTCCTCCTCAAACCGGAGCGCTATTGGCAGTGACCACTTCTGTGAGCCACACTCCAGACTGCACTGGGGGGTGCTTTTCTCTTCCTCTTCCTTTCCCTTTCCCCTGGGCAAGTCCAAGGGCACAGCACGATGACCTCATTGTTTGATAGCTCAGAGTTGGGGTATAAGGCAGGAGGTCCTCCTGCCTTCCCAGGCCTTCCCAGTTACCCTGGATTATCTTGTGATGCAGTGCGCATTATTGTACACAGGAGTCTCCAACAATCAGCCAGGTGCAGGCAGGTGGGCTCCTGGAAGATGCAAACATGACAGACACTTCCCAAAGAAAATAAGCTGAACCGGGAGGTTACTCATGCCTACGACCTCCTGGAGCCAGGGAGAAGAGGCTTTTATGGAGCTGTTTCCTGCTGTTCACTGACTCTCCTCCTAAAGATGCCTGAGAGGTTGGCCACATCTTAGCTGACACTAAGGGAAAAATCTGGAAAAAAAAAAAACAAGGTAGATTTCTCTATGAGAAAGTCAAGGGTCTTGGGTAAGGATGTGTTTCTCTGGAACAGGGTACACCTCTTGCAGGACATTTTAGAAGATGGGGAGACATGCAAGGCTGCAAAACCAGACATCAGTTACCATGTCTTTGGGCAAAGACAAAAAGTTCTGGGTGTGAAGTAAGTCAGCACACAGAACACTTGTACTGGAATGAAGATTGTAAGATTACATAACCATTTTCTAGGGGCACGGGGTGGGGGGGGCACCAGATTTTATCATTTTATTTTACCTAGTGTGAGACCTTTACTCTAGTTCTGTGCTAGTCACTAGCCATGTGTGGCAATTTGAGTTTAAACTAACTGAAATTAGACAAATGACAAGTCCATTCCTCAGGCCCACTAGCCGCATTTGAAGTGCTCCACAGCCACATCTGGCCAGTGGCTACTGTCCTGAAGAGCACAGATGTAGAGCATTCCCACCACTGCCTGAATCTCTCTTGGACAGGGCAGCTCTCATCTGCCCAGACATTCTTCTGTTTGGGGGTGGGAAGCCACAGAGGAAATGAGAAGAGTTATTCAAGAAATGTGAAGAGGAAGAACAACTTAACATTCAGCCATTGACGTCCAGAATCTGATCCTTCAACAATAAAATGGCTGTGCAAGCCAGACTGTTGTCCTGAGAAACAAATTTCTGTATCTCTTTACCCACCCCACCCTGCCCCCTTTAACATTTCAGCAACTGAGCATGGACAACTCAGCTTGGAAATTTCTCCACAGCATAGAAGAGAGCCAGGCTTAGCTGCAGAGGGAAAGTGGGTGTGAAGTAGGAAAAGCAAAATACAAACCAGACCATGTATTTTCGGAAGCACAGGCAGGGTGTGTGTTCTGCCTGAAGAATGTGGACAGAAGAGAAAAAAGAGTGAGAACTGGGAAGCACCTGGACCTATGTTTGCGGAACCGTCCTCTCCAGTCCTGGGCTGGTGAGGGGCAGGGGAGTCCAGCAGGATGGAGGCCATACTGAACAGAGTCTGCAACACATCAACCTATGCACAGCCATGCTAAGGTCAACCTGTGGCTTACATAGGGTAGCCTTGGGAGCCCCTGTGGGCTGACCTCCTCAGGCTGCCTTTGGTCAGGTGTGGTGTGGACACTGGGCTGGCAGCCAAGGGGTTTTCCATGGCATACACCATGGCAGACAGAAGTGGCCCACTGTAAGGCTGGTGTTGGACTTCTAGGGCACTGAACCAGATGGTGGGTAGGCAAAGCATCAGCATCTGTATCCAGTAGTGGGGCCAAGGCAGTCTGAGGTAGATACTTAATTCTGCTAAAGATAAGCAAGACCAGCCTGAGAGAGATCTACACTGCAGCCTTCTACTGATAGACAAAGGATAGCATCCAGACACTGGAGGAGGTTGAGAATACCAAACCCGAGGTCTCTGCTCCATTCTTGCTGACATAGGATGAGCAAGTGCCCCTCTTTTCATGCACCCAGAGAACATTTTATAAGGAGAAGCAGGAGGAGGGAAATTTTATCTTAGTAACAGAATTTTTAGCCAAATGAGTCTGTCTGTTTCCTGAAAAAGCTTTTAACATGACTGGATTAGAGTAAGTTTAAACTGGATGTAGTTAATATTTTTCTTGTTAATCAGTATGTGGAGACTCCAGAGGGGAAATATCAGATTAGCTATTGGCAAACTAGAAACACTACATTTTCTCTGTCCGTCTGTGTTGTGGTGGGAGTTGAATCTAGAGACCCTGACATATGAGCAAAAACTGAGTTGATGATCAAGAATCAACACCACTCAGAAGACCAGACATGGTAGGATTAGAGCAATGTGAGACCCAGAGAAAAGGACACAACTGGGTGATCATGGGGACCTCCACCATACTGGTTCAGAATGATTTCTTTTGTCCTAGTGAGGAGGAAATGAGACCTGCTGTCAGAATCTACTAGATAAGTTATACATGTGACCTTCATGGTTAGTTGTATCATGTCATATCAGTTGAGATACTGCAAGTGACACAAAACCCAACTGAAATTAGCAAAAAAGGGAGTTTACTGCTTTATGGAACTAAGAGTATAATATTCTCTCCCAGCTTTGGGTGTGGTTAGATGCAGGGCTCTAATGATGCCAGTACGTCTCAGTCTAAACTTTTCTCTCATCTCTGCTGTTCTTCATCTTGGCTTCACTGCCAAGTAATTCTCCAGTGACAATATGGCTGCCAGTAGCTCCATGAACCCAGCAGGATCAACTCATGTCCTTTCCCCAGAGTGCCATAAACTGTCTCATAGCATTTCATTGCCACTGATTGTTTCTGACAGGCATCTCTCATTTAATTGCTGTGACCAGAAGAATTCCGTGCTCTAACTGGCCATGTGTCAGTTCACACATCTACCTGGAGGCAGATGTGGAGTTAACCCCACGTGCAGGTGACACATGGATGGGTGGGGGAGGGAGAAAGGATGCTGAGCAGTCAAAAAACTGTGGTGTAAACTGTATTTGTTAATTGTTATACAAGGCAGTGGAGTTGGTCATTCTCAAGAGATTATTTTGTTAACATTACAAGGACTTAGGCTTTAGGTATTGGCAGATAGACTGTAGGTAAATATCTACTGACCTGACTTGACTTTTTCATCATCATAGTCAAGATTCTGATGTTCAGAGTGGACTGAAGGGCACTTACAGAATTTGTCAGAGTACACGGTGTATTTTGAAGGCATGCCTTGCAGTACCAGTTCTCCTGAGTCCATAGGAAATATTGTGGCCAAAGGGTCATTAATGTCTAACCTTCTGTTTTATTCTGGTTGTGATTCTAAAGCCCAGACCATTGGTGACCCCTGGAATTTGCCCTTGGGTCACAGGACACTTTAAGATATTGTTGAGGAGGTTGTGCATATTTACATCAGCTTTCAAGGTGAAATATTTTTAGTGTTTTTTTGTGGCTGCTACTTGTTTTTCTTTCTCTTTCTTTTCATTTACTACCATTGATTCAAAGCCCTTAAGCCCAAAGAGGACATAAGATCAAAGAGACTCTGTAACTGGAGGGAGTGTAGCAGTGGAGGCCTGGAAGGTATTCTAGAGGTCTGGACAAAGGACAACAGATAATTGTCAAAGTCTCCGTTTTTATGTTCCCCAGACTTCAATTATGGAGTCAGTAGCAGATTGAATGTTGTTCCCTAAAATTTATGTCCCCCTGAAACCTTAGAATGTGACTTTATTTGCATATAAAGTTTTGCAGATATGATCAGTTAAGATGAGTGCATACAGGATGAGAGTGGGCCCTAGATCCAATGACTGGTGCCCTTATAAGAAGAGAGGTCACAGAGAGACACAGGGAGGAAAGCCATGAGGATGGAGGCAGCGACTGGAGCTACAAGTCAGGGAATGCCACGGAATGCTGAACTGGAAGAGATAAGAAAGGATTCCTCCCTGGAGCCTATGGAGGGAACACGTCCGTGTTGGCTCTTGACTTTAGACTTCTAGCCCCCAGAACTGTGTGAGAACCAATTTCTGTTGTTTTAAGCCACCCAATTTGTGGTAATTTCTTACAACAGATCTAAGAAACAAATACAGGGGCTTTTAAAGAAGTCTAAGGCCTGGAGCCTTTGATTGAGTCAGAGAGTGGACATAGTGACATAGAGGTCCCCTTGGAGGATCCTTAACAGGGTCTGTTTGAAGGATTAATTTTTGCTTCCAGACAAGGTTGACCCATCCACACCACATTCTTCTATAAGGCCACCACATTTGGCTCTACAGTTCGCATAGCTCAAGGGGTGAGAAGAGACAGGAATCTTGTCTGCTCCATCAGCCAAGCCCTGTGTGTTTGTGCAAAAATAAATACTCTGGAGGAAGGAGTTTCTTTTCTTCACTGCTCTGTCTGTTCCTCAAGCTGCATGCCATAGGGTTGAAGTTGCCCAGATAGGGCACCACTATCTAATTCACACAAAGCCACCATATAGACAGCAGTGGCCTTGATCTGGCTCTACAGAAGCCCCAACTTTGCCCCTCCTTAGGCAGGATCCTTTGTTCTTTCCGTAAGCACACTCCTCCAATGCACACACGTTTTCAATATTCAGTTAATCCCCATTATTTGTGGATTCTGTGTTTGTGAATTCATCTACTTCCTAAAATTTATCTGTAATCCCCAAATCAGCACTCATGGTACTTTTGCAGTCATTCATGGACATGCCAATGAACATTTCGGTCTTCTAATGAGTGTGCTCCCAGCTGATGATCCACTGTCACCTTGTTTCATACCGTTTCAAACAAGTGTCCTTTTGGTGATCGATTTAGTGCCACATTTTTTGCATTTTTGTGCTTTTTGTTAGTGCTTTTGGTATTTAAAATGGCCTGCAAGGGTGAGGCCAAAGTGCTGTCCAGTATTCTTAAGCACAAGAAGGCTGTGATGTGCCTCCAGAGAAGATACATGATCGATAAGCTTCATTCAGGAGTGAATTATCTTGCTGTTGGCCTTGAGTTACACTAATGAATCAACAATAAATATTTTTTTAAAGGTGTCTTTAAATTGAAAAAGGCATCAAATGAGGTTATGTATTAATAGGTTGATGAGAATGTGACTAACCCTGAATTTTCTCTAGGAGCAATGGTTCCACACTCATTCATTCTGTGTTGGCAGAGGCTTTATAGAACATAACTACTGCGAATAGCAAAAACCAACTGTGCATTTTTCAACTAGGGCCTGTGAGGAGAATGGGGACGAATTGGTAAGCATTGATACCCCAAAGGGCCTCTCTCTATGTAACAAAATGAAGAAAGCCCTAGATTACTGGAGCTCTAGAAAGTTCTCGGTTCACATGTGCAAAGATCACTGCTTTCATGTAGCCAGCAACTGCAGAGCACCCATGACATGGGGCAGGGCAGTGCCAGTGCGAAGTTAGGTTTCCTCCTTGAGAACTGAGCACACTCTCCACAGCAGTGATTTACTCAGCAACCATCTGGGACCCCCAAACAAAGTGAGGCAAATGAAAACAAAATAAAAACAAAACAAAGCAAAACTAGAGATCTGGCTGCAAATAGGAGTACAGAAATCAGAGCAAAAAAACAATAAAAGCAAACTATTACTTAACAACAGGCATCTCACAGGAAGCCATCGCTATTGAGTCAGCTGAGTTACATGGAGAAGATGGGAAGAAATTTCAGAATAGAAGTAATGGAGAAATCCGTTCATTCTCTCTTCAAGATGTATCAGAGTCACTTTCATTATTTTAATTCCCATTAAAACCAAACCAAAACAGCTATACCAAAATACCAAAAAAGAAGAAGATAAAGGGTCTCCCTGTTCATCATACCAACTAGTCTGAGAACTTCACAAAGCCAGTTAGAAAGCAACTGTGAAAATTCTAAGACTGGAAACACTGGCCCAGGGACCTGATTTATAGGAACAGTAATTCACCCATCAGTAATTCAGAATTTGGATTATTTTCAGAGGGTCAACATTTAAGTTTACCCTGGAGCTTACCTGAAGAAATTTAACCTTAACAAATGACTCATTTCACATTAAAAAAAACGGAAAGAAATGACTCATAATGCAAACTAATATTGGAAAATAATTTACTCAAGGGGAATGTTAAAACACTATGGAAGAGAACAATCTTTTTAAATTAGCCTCAGGCAACAAGGGGCCAACTAACACATATTTATGGTATTTTTAGTGCCTTCTCATGCAAAGTGCTCTGTAGATTCCTAGCTTAAAAGCAGTTTTTGCCACTGAGTAACCTTGTGTGAGTTACGTCAAAGTCTTATTGAGCCTGAGTTTCTTTACATGAAAATATCTAAGTCATAGGGTCATTGTAAAAGTCAAATGACAATTCACAGGAAAGAGCTCTAGCAATTATGAAAGGCCATGCAAATGGTAGTAATTATACTTACTGCAGCCACCTGAGTGTTACCCCAGGCTCATTCCCCACCATGCTCTTCAACTGGCTCTGTGCTCCAGGGGAGCCAGACTACCACATGTTCCAGGTACTCTCTGCATTGATTCAGACTCTTCTCTTCCTTCTTCATGGGTCCAAATGCTAACCCTTTCCTCATGACCCAATTTATATTTTATTGCTTCATCCAGCTGTATGAAAACTCTCCTTCCTGTGAACTTCTATAGTATGTTGTCTGCACATAGATTAAGTCACATGGCTTGCTGAGCCTTATATGGCAGCCATTTTGTGTGAAAGTTTTATATTCTCTACTGAGAATATAAGCTTTATACTCGCTACTGCAGGCTCCTTGAGGACCAGGATGCCTCTCTTCCACATATTACTTAACCCAGTGACTTCCACGTAGCTTGTACACAACACCTTATTGAATGTGTTATACATTTCCTAGGAGGTCTCCTTTGAACAGGCTGTAACTTCAAGGGTTCTTTGAAAAGTATGACTGTCTCAGGACACTCAATTCTGCAGATGTGGTCTGATCCAAGGGTTTTAGGAAGGCTAATCCAGACTCAAAGTGTAGGTTGGAACCAAGGTACAGGTCCATAGCTCACATGGATTTGGGCTAGCAAGGGTCAGAATCAGTGCAGTGGAAAACACCAAGGAAGAATTTAATGTGCTAATCCTTGCAAAAAAGGAGTTGCCCAAAATTGTGTTTGTAAGGGTAGTAATTAGCAAAACTTCTTGGTTGACTGCAAGTATTACGAATAATATCTGTTCCCCTTTACCTACCAATACCTGTATTTGTTTTGCTTCTGAAGGGAAAGAATTTATGAAGAAGCAAGGAACCCCCTCCACCATCTGTCCCCTCAAAAACAGTGGAGGGTGGATGGATGTTATGGAATCTGTTTCCTTGCAGCCTTGTGCCATCAATTTGATCTTAACAGACAGGGGACTGGAGGTTAGTACTCACTGCTGATAGAAATATTTGAGGGACCACAGGACTCTACAGTCAGGCCAAGATGCTTCAGCTCCTAGCAGGGTTCCTGGCTTTTCTGCCTTTCCAGGAGCCAGCATTCCAGGGAATGGAAATATTGGGAGCATCTGGAGTTGCCTTGGCAGAAGCAATGGGCAGGGGTGAGGTGATCTACTATAAGAGGCCTTCTTGGGGGAAGCATGGGCAGATGAGAGGGTGAGTGGGAGCAGAAGGACAAAGCAGACTGGTTTAAGGCCACCTGAGAAGTGGCAGTGTAGAGCTCCTAGAAATGCCAAGAGTATATTTGGGCTTGAGTTCCCACTACTGCTTGGGGAGTCACTATGGAGCTGGCAAAACTTTGGGTGCCATCTTACTTGCAAAGGGATTTGTGCTTTGGGCACACTAGAAGCATCACTGGTCACCAACAATGGAGGCACTTGATTAAAATGTATTTATTTTGATGATCAAAATCCAAATGGTATGAAATAGTATGCAGTCTGCATCCAATCCCTCTTCCCCAGACATCATTGTTGCTCTCTAGAGGCAATCAGTGTTACCTTTCCCATGTGTCCTTAGAGACATTTCATACATACAGAAGTATAAGTATGTATTTTCCTCTCCCACTTTTGTTGGTGCAGATGACAATATTGTATGTCATATATCATCCTGAACTTTGCTTTTTTTTTTCCACTTTAACATGATATCACTAGCAGCTTAAAAGCTGCTCTAAAAACTACCCATCCCAATGTCTTGTTTAATAGCTACATAGTAGTCCAGTATATAGATGTACCACGATTCATTTGAACAATGTTCCCTATTGATGAACATCCAGGTTTCCCCCAGTACTTTGCTATTATAAGCAGTGCTAGAATGAATAATCTTGGGTATATAACATCTCACGTATATGTGAGTTTATACTCACAAATACATGTGTTTGACAATTGCTTGCAAATGAAGTTGCTATGTCACAGGTGTATCCAGTTGTAATTTTGATACATATTGCCAAATTACACTTTGGAGAAGTTGTACCAAGTTATACTCCAAATAGCAGCTCATGAGCTTACCTATTTCTCTACACCCTTGCTCACAAAGTTGGCAACAGGTATGGCACCAAAATTTTGTATCTTGTGCCTATCTGAAAGGCAGAAAAACAGTAAAGGATACAGTTTTAAGTTGCTTTTGTCTTATTGTGAATGAGGTTGAACACACTTTCCTGTGTTTAAGATCCATTTTTATTTTCTTTCCTATGAATTGTCTATTCATGCCCTTTGCCTGTTTTGTTATTGGTGGTGGTGTTTGGTCTCTTAATTTTGCAATGCTTTTTGTATATTAGAGAAATCTGAATTGCAAATCTTTCATCATTTGTTGTTTGTTATAGATCATTTTAAATAACAGTGAAACATACCATTGGCCTAGTTTAGCTACTTTACTTAATCAAAATGTACACAATTATATTCCTGAAAAAGAGTCCTATACAAGTTAAATGTTCACAAGTGGGGAGACTTTTCTATTCAGATGCAGAGCAACGTGATAAATACTGATTTGCAAGAGTCAGAAAAGCTTACAGAACACCTGTGTTTGGCACTGTGAGAAATACAAACAAGTAGGTTTTAAAATCCATGATTGCATAAGCCAGAAGTGGTGGACCAGTAAAATGGTTGCAACTGGGAAGAGAGGCGTGGACAGAGGACAAGGGTGAGAATCCCTTTTACCCTGTAAAAGAGGACACTGCATGAAGGGACTCAGGAGTCCCTGAAAGGGCAAGAGCAGTGTGGTGAGGTAGGGGCTGTGTCAGCCACAAGGCAAGGCCTTGGAGAGGTCAGGTCAGCAGCAACTGGTCAGTACTGACAAGGGAATCAAGGCCCAATGCCTGGAAGGACCAATTTCCTCACCAGCAAACTGCCTTTGCCTCTTCTGTGGCTGGGTCCATAAATAAATCTCTGATCTCTTCCACTGCCATCCCCAGTCCAAACCATTACCCAGAGCTCCTAGAGTAGGCTTCTAGAAGCCCCAAACCAGTTCATAAGGTATAGGTCTAAGCCAGCCAAGGTAGGTAGTGCAACTTCATACCATTCTATCTCCCTCTTCAGTTCCTGCCTGGGGCTCCATTCCTCTGTTACAAACGCTAAGAGAAAGGGAAAAAGCAACAAACAAATTTGTTTTTCTCTGAAGAATAAAACTAGCTGGCAGAACTCAGGCCTGCTAGGCATGGTGGAACAAGATACTAAAAGAACTTCAGGAGGCCAATGCCAAACACAAAACCAAGATATATTATCTACAGTAGTAGTATCATTTGTTGATAGTTATTGTAGTTATATCTCAGTAAATAATTTTTGTTGATTAGACTGGTTAGAATCTTTAGTCTATTTATATTCTAGCCCTGCAGAATTTCTGTGGTCAGACTAAAAATGTTGAAAATCTGCCTTTTTTGGTAAGGTCTAGGAATGCCTCCTTTCCAATTCCTCACTTTTTGTATTTCCTATGCTCCTTGGCTAAGTTTCTCAAATTTGTATACAAATGTAGGTCACATTCCTTCCTGGACACATAGAGTATTGGAATAGTCAAAGCCATCTTCAAATGTGGCCTCAAGATCATCAATAAACAAGTTTTGTCTATAACAATGTGATAATGGCCTACTGATTACCTATTTGTAATAGATACTATGTACTTTATCTCTAAGTCTCTCAATTATCCAAGGCAGGAATGATACTCTGTTTCATTGGTGAAGCAACCAGAACTTAGAAAGGTGAAACAATCTCCTGAGATCATATAGCTAGTAAGTGACAGAGCTGAGATTTGAACACAGTTTAAAAAAACTTTTTTTTAATGTTTTATTTATTTTTGAGAGACAGAGAGTGAGCAGGGGAGGGGCAGAGAGAGAGGGAGACACAGAATCTGAAGCAGGCTCCAGGTCCTGAGCTGTCTGCACAGAACCCGACATGGAGCTCTAACTCACGAACTGTGAGCTTGTGACCTGAGCCAAAACTGGATGCTCAACCGACTGAACTACCCAGGTGCCCCTGAACTCAGTTTTGTAAACCCAAGACCTGAACAGTTGTTACTACCCCCTGCTATATGCTCTACTGCCAAATTTCTTTTCTAATCTACCAGATTTAGAGCTCTGTAGCATCTCAAGATTGTTTCAGTTTTCTATACCCAAAATAGTAGGTCTTGATCTAAATGGTAAGCATTGTTCTTAAGATGCTGGCGACCTCAGAAATGAAAATAATTTTCTGTTCAGTGCAACTAGAGGGTAAATAAACACATACACACAAACAGAGACACTCCTACAATAAATTACTGAGCCATATGTTATAGATGACAAGCACATTAGAAGCTTAGAGATACATTAATATCAAGAATTGAAATCTCTGGGGAAGCCTTCCTTGAAGGAGAAAGTTTCTGTTTTGGACCTCAAAAAGTGATTAGGATTTTGAAAGGCTAATAAGAAAGAAGAGGCTAACATTGGCTTATGGCAACATGGTAAACTAGATGTCCTAGAAAATCTCCCATACAATATAGCTAACCTTGCTGGATGCAAAATTCTTTTGAAGTGTATCACTGAGTTTGAGAAAAGGTGACAGTAATTCCTAGAGGCTAAAAACAGAAAGTTGCTGATGGCTTTGGCAGTCTTGGTTGTCTAGATCAGGGATTAGCAAACATTTTCTGTAAAGGGCCAGACAGTAAATATTCTTGGCTTTATAAGACCACGTGGTCTCTGTTGCAACTACTCAACTCTGCCTTTGTAGAATGAATGCGGCTATAGACAATACATAAACAAAGGGGTGTAGGAGGATTTCACTTGCAGTAAGCTGGAACTAGGCCATGGGCCATACTTTGCCTATCTCTAATCTAGAATTTTGGAGTTTAATTCCTTTTGTGAATCTTATGATCTCAAGCCCATACAAGGTGAGAAGATAGAACTGAGACAACACTCACACATCAATAGGATCCCCAGGGAAAATATGGATTAAGAGAATGTGGTCCCTGGCAAAGAAAAACAGACAGGGAAACTTGTTTCATCAGGTTGGGCTCTGGGGGAAAAAAGAAAAGTATCTCCACTATGAATTTGTTACTATAAGTAGGTCTACTCATATAGTATTGGGTTTACATTTATACTACCTGCATTATGCAAGAAACTTCAAACTACAAAATTAACTGAAAGTGGTTCTTGATTGGTAGTATCTTAGAGCATCTTACCAAACATGAGTTCATAAACCCAAACTACAAACCACATAAGGAAATAAGCCACTTTGAGCAAGAGTCAACAGAAACAACAAATTGCAGAATTATTCTGTTAAGGATTTGATGTATTGCAATTCTTGGTTACAGAAAATGTTTAAAGAAATTTTAAAAGGAATAAGAAAGAATAAGAGGCTATTTCAGGCAATAGGAAGGACAGAAGCAAAGATTCAATGGTGAGGATGAGAACATATTAAGGTACAAGGAAAAAGTAGTTCTCAATAGGGTTCATATGAGGGTATTAACAAATGAATGAATCAAGCATTGATTAAATTCATAGCGTTCACCCAGCCCTATGCTAGGCACTAGTAGAAGAGATGAATAAGAGATACAATCTCTGTCTTCAAGGAGATTCCAATCTAAGAGAATCAGGTAAATAAATAAACTCCATAAAATGTGATACTTTAATTAAATAAGGTACAAAATATAGCAGAGGCCAATGTGGAAGTTGTCCATTCTACCTAAGGAAGTCAGAATCAGTTTCTTGGTGGACCTCATTCTTGAGTCAAGCTCTGAAGGATCTGTAGGAGTCTGGGCTTTATCCTGTAGGTAATGGGGGAACTACTGAATGGTTTTAAGAAGGGAAGTAAAGTATCAGATTTACAATTTAAAAAAATAATTATGACTGCAGTACCATGAGTAGAATAGAGAGTGAAGAAATGAAAGGAAGAGCAAATGTGACATCATTTGAGTAGTCATGAAAAGATAAAGAAGTGTAGGTACATTTGAGAGATATTTGGGAATTTGTTCATTTGGGGATAACATAATGGCAAATTTAATGGCATTAGCTCCACTGAAGACTCTGCAATCTCATAGCACCTGCCCCCATGTGTTTTGGGGGGTTCTCAGGGCTGTCTCGAAAGTGCTCAAGAATGAGTGTACTTCCCCTGCATGGTTTCTCCACACCCCGCCTCATGGTGCTTCTGCCACCGCAGGCTGTTGTGCTATGACCTGGGCAGGGTGGGAGTAGGATGTCTCTTTCGGTGTTTAGCATTCTGAGGGCATGCTGCTTGTTCCCTAATGATTATGCAGGTTTTGTGGAAAGGTTCTTCGAGTTGGTATTGACAGACTCCCTACTCTCCATGAAACTCAGAAGAGAACAGTGGGGTAGAGGTCCACCTTCCAGAGCCCATCCTCACAGCACACCTCATTTCTGACAACCCAGACCATTGTACCTGGTTCCTTCTTCCCTTAGGACATCCAGCAAGAACTAAAGCTGGGGTGTGAGGAAAGAGATGGGTTTTATTCTCCCAGGATCATACTTAGCTTCCGTGCAATGAGCTTCACTGAGCCTTCTCTGTCAGTTTACCAGAAATACCTCCCCTGAGACCTAAGTGGGCCATGCATGAGTCCTAGAGCTCTGAGTCACCAGTGAGATATGGAGTGGGGGCAGAAGGGAGGCTGCAGAAGTTTTTAAGACTAATGGGGTATTTCACTGAAAAGACCAGGCAAGGTCTTCAATGCCTGCTTAATTAATCTGTTTTTCCCTATAAGTAAGTACTTCTCTAAGAGTGGACTCCTTTATAGCAATCTCTGAGTTATATGAAGAGCTGGCTCAAATTTTAAATTTTGGGGTCCTATCTGAATCAGGAACCCTGAGAAGTGGGCCTTGGGAAACACAGTTTTAACTAGTGCTCCCTCAGTGGTAGTTTGAGAATCCACACACGTTTCTGTGATTGGGTCCATATGTTGTCTCTTTAGGTAAACTGAGGGCTCCTGAGTACAGGTTCTGTGTCTAAAGCTTTTCTTGCCTCCTCATAAGCACAAGCACACAGTTGGTATATGGCATATATTCACTGACATTGGGCAAAAGGGTGAAATGCTGAAAGCAGAATGATTGTTACTAAATTGCCCCTCTAACAAGACATTTGACACTCATTCATTCCTGTATTACTCTTTTGTTCTGTAAATACTCATTAGTGCCATCTCTAGGCCATGCACTGTGCTGGGGACTAAGTCCCAAGAGAATCAAAGCAACAGGGGTACTGGAGAAGGGAGACAGGGGTACTGGAGAAGGGGGCAAGCAGATGTGATTATAAAGTGAAACTTCTCAGAAGAAAAAGCTGTGCCCAGACCAGGGAAAGTGAAAATCCCTCAGGAGGCTTTTCTTAGGATGAGGTATAATTTCTGCATTATTCTGTCTCCCTAAATGAAGAAAGACACTTCAATTCCTTCCTAATTCCCCAGCTTCAGGGCATGGCGGGCAGTTTGAACACTCTTGGAGTCAGGAGATAAAGGGAAGCATTATGTCCCATTGGGTCCCTTTTGATCTTTATACTATCAACACGGGGTCTAAGCTTCCCTGTTTCCCTTTCCTTTTTCGAAGGTCACCCAGAAGACCATGGGCTCTTTGATGTTCAAAGAAAGTTTGAACCACGTGCCTGGTCCTTTGTGCCAGAGCATGCTGCTGGCAGACTTTTCTGACTCAAGTCAGGGCAAATGAGGATTCTTCATCTCTTTCTGAGGCAGATCCCAAAGCTGTTAGGAGGAGCATGTGCATATTCTTTAATAAACTCTCTTTTTTTTCCCCTGGGTCTCAAGTGGAGTTTTGGACCCTTCTCTCAACCTTATTCCTGATTAGGAAATCCTCTCCTTAATTTTGGCTACATCAGAGTAGCAAGGAACACTTAGTGAGCAACCAGACCTTCAAGTATAGCAATACATTCAGGAAAAATGCGCTGAACATGTATTCCTGAAGCACACAACTTCAGTAACCTCAGGGGAACAGGTGCCCACAGTCCCAGAAAGAAACAAAAAGCATAAAGTGGAGCCACCTTATCCCTTTTCCATTAGTTAAACTTTTCAGCACTGTGTTAAGGCTGTCTATGTATTATGTGAACATTCTATGGGTCTGCCTTTCAAAAGTTACGACCAGAGGTCTCCTCTGAGAGAGGAGAGGTGCCAATGAGGGCTCAGGACTCAGCCAGCTTAGGAGAGGTACTGCTCCCCTGGCCAGGATACAGCAAGAGCAGGAGACAACTTTCCAGTTGCTCAACATGGAGAAGAGCAAGATGTAAGGCAAAGAGGGCACGCACATGTATTTACCTCCTTTGATTTCTCAGTGACTTCAAGGAATGGAGACTTAGAACAAGGATATGTATGCAATAAGGGAGGCAGGAATGTCACAGTATCCCTAAACAGAGCTGCATAGCTGGTCTCAAAGACACAGGAGCTTAGTTTGGGAACTGGAAAAATGCAGCTGTAGTTGCTAAGTTATTTTCACCCATCCCCTCCTTCCACCTTGACATTTATTGGTCCCTTACAATTATTATAGTGACTCATGTGTCTTAGTCTCTGCTTTTAGCATGCAGGTGACTACCAACTCTGATTATCTCATCCTCTATTCTCCACATGTGTTTTATTCTGTTGTCTCAGATCTTTGGCTTACTCTGCATTCTCTTGGCCCCCATGGCCTGTCTTCTTTCTGTGTGTTTTTAAGTGCCCTTCCTCCTCCTCCAAACCTAGCTATTGACTCTCTTTCTATGTATCTCCTGTTGAAGTCCAAGAGAAAGAGAATTTTATTGGGTCAAAAGAATCATCATTATCCTTCCTGGGCAATGATCTTTGCTCATAGACCCTTGTTCAACCTATAGACTGGCCAGTCTGGTCAACCTAGGGGGCAAGAGCTCACCCTTGCTCCAATCAGCTTGTCCAAAGACACCAAAAACCTGTTCACAGCAGGGCAACACATACAAGAAAGCATCTAAGGTTTACTCCCCACATGGGTGGAGTGGGTTGAGTAGTTTCTTCAAAAGGAGACTATGAGAGGCACCTGGGTGGTTCAGTTGGTTAAGCGTCTGACTTCAGCTCAGGTAATGATCTTATGGTTCATGACTTCAAGTCCTGCATCAGGCTCTGTGTTGATGGCGGGGAGCCTGCCTGGGATTCTCTCTCTCTCCCTCTCTTTCTGCCCCTCCCTCCCTCTCTCTCTTTCTCTCTCTCTCTCTTTCTCTAAATAAACAAACTTAAAAAAAGAGCACAATGTATTTTTAAAAAAGAGATACTAGACTCCACTCCAGGAGCCTTGTGAGGCAACCTGCCTTGCCAGTGATTGAGGCCTGGAGTCCTTCAGGGCGCGTACAGATACTCACACTGACGGACGATGATATGTACAAGGAGCCCTGGGCAGTGATGGGGAACAATAAGGCCATCTGTTCCATCTATCTCAAAAAACTGTCCTGAAGACCAAATGATAAAGACACTCTCTCAGGGTTTTCTAAGTTGTAAAGTGCTGTACAGACATAAGGCATCCTTCCCCAAGTCTTCCACCCAGCAAGAGCAAATACTGGTGGCTCAGGGATAAAGAGGTCTCAATTCTGCCCTAAGGTGAGACCGTCTTTGGAAGCAATGCCTCTAGTAACTATCAGTAAAGAAAATGAAAGGAAAGTGGTTTAGAAACTTCTCAGCCTTGATACAATACTGGGACTCCAGTTTGCCTCTCTAAGAGAAAGACAGTTTGGCAGAAAAGGACAGTTCCTGGAGGTAATGCCAAATCCACAGTGGCCCAGTACTTGCCCAGCGCACTACCATTCCCTGTCTTTAACCTAAGCTTTTAAAAGGCTGCTTGTTCACCACGCCAGGGACTCTCCAAAATGACCAAATGGAAGAATTCCCCTCAGAAGAATCTCCAGGAAATAACAACAGCTAATGAACTGATCAAAAAGGATTTAAATAATATAACAGAAAGTGAATTTAGAATAATAGTCATAAAATTAATCGCTGGGCTTGAAAACAGTATACAGGACAGCAGAGAATCTCTTGCCATAAAGATCGAGGGACTAAGGAACAGTCACGAGGAGTTGAAAAACGCTTTAAACGAAATGCAAAACAAAATGGAAACCACAATGGCTCGGCTTGAAGAGGCAGAGGAGAGAATAGGTGAACTAGAAGATAAAGTTATGGAGAAAGAGGAAGCTGAAAGAAAGAGAGATAAAAAAATCCAGGAGTATGAGGGGAAAATTAGAGAACTAAGTGATACACTAAAAAAAAATAATATACGCATAATTGGTATCCCAGAGGAGGAAGAGAGAGGGAAAGGTGCTGAAGGGGTACTTGAACAAATTATAGCTGAGAACTTCCCTGAACTGGGGAAGGAAAAAGGCATTGAAATCCAAGAGGCACAGAGAACTCCCTTCAGGCGTAACTTGAATCGATCTTCTGCACGACATATCATAGTGAAACTGGCAAAATACAAGGATAAAGAGAAAATTCTGAAAGCAGCAAGGGATAAACGTGCCCTCACATATAAAGGGAGACCTATAAGACTCGTGACTGATCTCTCCTTTGAAACTTGGCAGGCCAGAAAGGCTTGGCACGATATCTACAGTGTGCTAAACAGAAAAAATATGCAGCCGAGAATCCTTTATCCAGCAAGTCTGTCATTTAGAATAGAAGGAGAGATAAAGGTCTTCCCAAACAAACAAAAACTGAAGGAATTTGTCACCATGAAACCAGCCCTACAAGAGATCCTAAGGGGGATCCTGTGAGACAAAGTACCAGAGACATCACTACAAGCATAAAACATACAGACATCACAATGACTCTAAACCCATATCTTTCTATAATAACACTGAATGTAAATGGATTAAATGTGCCAACTAAAAGACATAGGGTATCAGAATGGATAAAAAAACAAGACCCATCTATTTGCTGTCTACAAGAGACTCATTTTAGATCTGAGGACACCTTTAGATTGAGAGTGAGGGGATGGAGAACTATTTATCATGCTCCTGGAAGCCAAAAGAAAGCTGGAGTAGCCATACTTATATCAGACAAACTAGACTTTAAATTAAAGGCTGTAACAAGAGATGAAGAAGGGCATTATATAATAATCACAGGGTCTATCCACCAGGAAGAGCTAACTATTATAAATGTCTATGCGCCAAATACCCGAGCCCCCAGATATATAAAACAATTACTCATAAACATAAGCAACCTTATTGATAAGAATGTGGTCATTGCAGGGGACTTTAACACCCCACTTACAGAAATGGATAGATCATCTAGACACACAGTCAATAAAGAAACAAGGGCCCTGAATGATACATTGGATCAGATGGACTTGACAGATATATTTAGAACTCTGCATCCCAAAGCAACAGAATATACTTTCTTCTCGAGTGCACATGGAACATTCTCCAAGATAGATCATATACTGGGTCACAGCCTTATGAACAGCCCTTCATAAGTTTACAAGAATTGAAATTATACCATGCATACTTTCAGACCACAATGCTATGAAGCTTGAAATCAACCACAGGGAAAAGTCTGGAAAACCTCCAAAAGCATGGAGGTTAAAGAACACCCTACTAACGAATGAGTGGGTCAACCAGGCAATTAGAGAAGAAATTAAAATATATATGGAAACAAACGAAAATGAAAATACAACAATCCAAACGCTTTGGGACGCAGCGAATTCAGTCCTGAGAGGAAAATACATTGCAATCCAGGCCTATCTCAAGAAACAAGAAAAATCCCAAATACAAAACCTAACAGCACACCTAAAGGAAATAGAAGCAGAACAGCAAAGGCAGCCTAAACCCAGCAGAAGAAGAGAAATAATAAAGATCAGAGCAGAAATAAACAATATAGAATCTAAAAAAACTCTAGAGCAGATCAACGAAACCAAGAGTTGGTTTTTTGAAAAAATAAACAAAATTGACAAACCTCTAGCCAGGCTTCTCAAAAAGAAAAGGGAGATGACCCAAATAGATAAAATCATGAATGAAAATGGGATGATTACAACCAATCCCTCAGAGATACAAACAATTATCAGGGAATACTATGAAAAATTATATGCCAGCAAATTGGACAACCTGGAAGAAATGGACAAATTTCTAAACACCCACACTCTTCCAAAACTCAATCAGGAGGAAATAGAAAGCTTGAACAGACCCATAACCAGCGAAGAAATTGAATCGGTTATCAAAAATCTCCCAACAAATAAAGAGTCCAGGACCAGATGGCTTCCCAGGGGAGTTCTACCAGACATTTAAAGCAGAGATAATATCTATCCTTCTCAAGCTATTCCAAGAAATAGAAAGGGAAGGAAAACTTCCAGACTCATTCTATGAAGCCAGTATTACTTTGATTCCTAAACCAGACAGAGACCCAGTAAAAAAAGAGAACTACAGGCCAATATCCCTGATGAATATGGATGCAAAAATTCTTAATAAGATACTAGCAAATCGAATTCAACAGCATATAAAAAGAATTATTCACCATGATCAAGTGGGATTCATTCCTGGGATGCAGGGCTGGTTCAACATTCGCAAATCGATCAACGTGATACATCACATTAACAAAAAAAAAGAGAAGAACCATATGATCCTGTCAATCGATGCAGAAAAGGCCTTTGACAAAATCCAGCACCCTTTCTTAATAAAAACCCTTGAGAAAGTCGGGATAGAAGGAACATACTTAAAGATCATAAAGGCCATTTATGAAAAGCCCACAGCTAACATCATCCTCAACGGGGAAAAACTGAGAGCTTTTTCCCTGAGATCAGGAACACGACAGGGATGCCCACTCTCACCGCTGTTGTTTAATATAGTGCTGGAAGTTCTAGCATCAGCAATCAGACAACAAAAGGAAATCAAAGGCATCAAAATTGGCAAAGATGAAGTCAAGCTTTCGCTTTTTGCAGATGACATGATATTATACATGGAAAATCCGATAGACTCCACCAAAAGTCTGCTAGAACTGATACATGAATTCAGCAAAGTTGCAGGATACAAAATCAATGTGCAGAAATCAGTTGCATTCTTATACACTAACAATGAAGCAACAGAAAGACAAATGAAGAAACTGATCCCATTCACAATTGCACCAAGAAGCATAAAATACCTAGGAATAAATCTAACCAAAGATGTAAAAGATCTGTATGCTGAAAACTATAGAAAGCTTATGCAGGTAATTGAAGAAGATATAAAGAAATGGAAAGACATTCCCTGCTCATGGATTGGAAGAATAAATATTGTCAAAATGTCAATACTACCCAAAGCTATCTACACATTCAATGCAATCCCAATCAAAATTGCACCAGCATTCTTCTCGAAACTAGAACAAGCAATCCTAAAATTCATATGGAACCACAAAAGGCCCCGAATAGCCAAAGTAATTTTGAAGAAGAAGACCAAAGCAGGAGGCATCACAATCCCAGACTTTAGCCTCTACTACAAAGCTGTCATCATCAAGACAGCATGGTATTGGCATAAAAACAGACACATAGACCAATGGAATAGAATAGAAACCCCAGAACTAGACCCACAAACGTATGGCCAACTCATCTTTGACAAAGCAGGAAAGAACATCCAATGGAAAAAAGACAGTCTCTTTAACAAATGGTGCTGGGAGAACTGGACAGCAACATGCAGAAGGTTGCAACTAGACCACTTTCTCACACCATTCACAAAAATAAACTCAAAATGGATAAAGGACCTGAATGTGAGACAGGAAACCATCAAAACCTTAGAGGAGAAAGCAGGAAAAGACCTCTCTGACCTCAGCCATAGCAATCTCTTACTCGGCACATCCCCAAAGGCAAGGGAATTAAAAGCAAAAGTGAATTACTGGGACCTTATGAAGATAAAAAGCTTCTGCACAGCAAAGGAAACAACCAACAAAACTAAAAGGCAACCAACGGAATGGGAAAAGATATTTGCAAATGACACATTGGACAAAGGGCTGGTATCCAAAATCTATAAAGAGCTCATCAAACTCCACACCCGAAAAACAAATAACCCAGTGAAGAAATGGGCAGAAAACATGAATAGACACTTCTCTAAAGAAGACATCCGGATGGCCAACAGGCACATGAAAAGATGTTCAACGTCGCTCCTTATCAGGGAAATACAAATCAAAACCACACTCAGATACCACCTCACGCCAGTCAGAGTGGCCAAAATGAAGAAATCAGGAGACTATAGATGCTGGAGAGGATGTGGAGAAACAGGAACCCTCTTGCACTGTTGGTGGGAATGCAAATTGGTGCAGCCGCTCTGGAAAGCAGTGTGGAGGTTCCTCAGAAAATTAAAAATAGACCTACCCTATGACCCAGCAATAGCACTGCTAGGAATTTATCCAAGGGATACAGGAGTACTGATGCATAGGGGCACCTGTACCCCAATGTTTATAGCGGCACTCTCAACAATAGCCAAATTATGGAAAGAGCCTAAATGTCCATCAACTGATGAATGGATAAAGAAATTGTGGTTTATATACACAATGGAATACTACGTGGCAATGAGAAAAAATGAAATATGGCCTTTTGTAGCAACATGGATGGAACTGGAGAGTGTGATGCTAAGTGAAATAAGCCATACAGAGAAAGACAGATACCATATGGTTTCACTCTTATGTGGATCCTGAGAAACATAACAGAAACCCATGGGGGAGGGGAAGGAAAAAAAAAAAAAGAGGTTAGAGTGGGAGAGAGCCAAAGCATAAGAGACTGTTAAAAACTGAGAACAAATTGAGGGTTGATGGGGGGTGGGAGGGAGGGCAGGGTGGGTGATGGGTATTGAGGAGGGCACCTTTTGGGATGAGGACTGGGTGTTGTATGGAAACCAATTTGACAGTAAATTTCATATATTAAAAAAAAAATAAAAAAAATAAAAAAAAAAAGAGATACTATAACTGCCATTTTGAAAAATGCTATGCTTAATGCAATGAGTTTTAGAGAAAGACAGACTTGGATTTGGATTGCAATTCTACTTAGTAGTTGTATGACCATGGGTAAATTAATCTTTCTGAGCTCATTTCCTTTCCTGAGGAAATGGGGATGGAGAACATATGTTGTATTGATGTGTGGATTAGAGATAAATTATCTGAAGTAACTGGGGCACCTGGCTGGCTCAGTTGGTGGAGCATGGGACAACTGATCATGGGACTGTGAATTCAAGCCCCACGTTGGGTGTGGAGATTGCTTGAAAATAAGACTTTGAAAAAAATTTAAAGTACTTAAAAAATAGTGGGAGCTCAGATACTCTGTAGATAGCTTTTATTCTGGTAGTGCTGCATTGGTCTGTCTGATTCAAATTCCATGGTTCCTACAGTGCCAATGTTAGTGGGAAAAAGTGCTAATAAAGTAGGTGCAAAAAAGAGCATCATTAAGAAGCATTCTGTATGCATTCTTAATTGTGTTATAAGTAAGGTCTCATCTACATCTGACTGAAAATAATAGGCAAGATTCGAGATGTTTCCTTTTTAGTAGTTCAAGAAGAATGACCCTGGTTGTTAAATCTGAAATGAGAAACCAGACAAGTTTTCTTGGCTAGTCCCCTTCAACAATTCATTGAATATCTGTAATACCTTTGTAGTTGTAGTAAGACTATTTGATTAAAGACTTTGAGAAACAATGGAGACAATTCAGAGATACATCGAGTCAGAAATCATAATGTCTGGTCACCAGCGATTTGCAATTAACTGGCTTAGATTTATGATTGATGCAGCAGAAGCTATAGTCAGCCACAATCAGGAGCTATCTGGAGAGAGGCAGGAAAAAACCCAAATATTCTATCCCAGATATGATCCCTGAGCAAGAAATATGGATGATTGATTGTCCCAGACTTCTTGCTCACTTCCCTTGACTAGCCTGGCACATACTCCATTCCTCTCCTTATTCGCAATCTCAAGATTAGATCTAGACCACCAAACAGAGCTTCTAGCCAATTCCTTCATATGAAGAATTCCTGGATAACCTGCTTATAACAGAGCCAAGCTTTCTATCAATGTGATTTCACACAGAAAGAATCGTTTGTAGGAAGATAGCTCATGGTGATCATTTATAAATGGTTTGAATTTCATCAGATAGCTTCTCTCTACACCCAGTTTGAGACACTGGGATCAGAGATTTTATGCAGCTAATTACAGTTAATCATCCTGAAGGAATGGGTCAGGGAGGTCTTCTAGCATTGATATTCCCACTGAAGTTTTCTGATTGGACTTGGAATCTGCAGAGCCCCAAGGCTCCAACTATCAGCATCTCACATGATTCATTCAGACTTGTTGACAAATATGGCATCAATAATACTGACACCTGATGGCATAATTAAGAAGTCAGAGAAAGACAAATACCATATGATTTCACTCATATGCAGAGCCTAAGAAACAAAACAAACAGCCACAGAAGCAGAGGCAAGCAAACAAAAAACCAGACTCTTAAATACAGAGAAAATTAGTGGTTGCCAGAGGGGAAGTGGATAGCGGGAGGGTGAAATCAGTAAAGGGGATTAAGAGGTACAAACTTCCAGTTATACAATAAATAAGTTAGGGAGATTAAAAGTACAGCATGGGGAATATAGTCAGTAAGCTTGTAGTAGCATTGTTGGTGACAGATAGTGACTGCACTTATCATGGTGAGCACTGAGTAATGAATACAATTGTTGAGTTATTACGTTGTACACTTGAAACTAATATAACACTGTATGTTAAGTATACTTCCATAAAAAAGAGTATATATAATTATGTTAAATTTTATAAAACATGTTTAGTTTGGTGAGGATATGTTTTGGTGAAAAATATTTTTCCCCATAGGTGATAAGGGCTACTGTTTTGGGACAACATTCTTTTTCCAGGAGGCTGCAAAGGCTCTTTTTGGTAGAGGTAAAATGAAGCAGAAAAATGAGGAGTGAAAGACTCTTTCCTTTCACTCTTTTCCTTTCCCTTCACTTTCCTTTCACTTTGATTTGTTGAGATAAATCACAAACTCCTGGACCTTGAGGAGGTGAATCCCAGACTAGACTAGCCTGAGAGACAGTGCTGAAAGTTCTACCAAAAGTTCTTTTCCCAACTTAGATTTCTGATAAATGGAATGTCTTTGGGAATGTCTTTCTGCAAGCTTGCCTAACTTTTGCATTGATTTATTGATTCAACAAATATTTATTGAGCAATACCATGTGTCTGACACTAGTCTAAGCAAACAAGACAGGAATCTCCCTATTGATGCAAATGTAGACTATATCCAGTTTTCCCTATTACAAATAGTGCTGTTAAAAATATTTTGCAATTCTTCTGCTATATTCATAGAAATGTAATAGCTGGGTTGCAGAGTATGCACATCTTCAACTTGACTGTAGAGTGGTAAATCAAGCTGTAAAGTGGCTGTGCAAATTAAGCTCCTGAAAGCAGGGTATGAATTCCCTCATTCCATATTACTGCCAATTCATACCATATGGTCAGATATTAATCTTTGCAATTTTGTAAGTATATAATGGTATTCACTGTGGTTTGAATTTTTATTTTCTGGATTACTGGTGTGGTTGGGAATTTTTCATATATTGATTGATTATTTGGCTTTCCTTTTCTCAGATTCTCTCTTCAGGAATTTGACCCATTTTATTTATCTTTTCCTAGCTTCTGAGGGCTATATAGTTGAAAATAAGTTTTCACAGCTGTAGAGCAATCCTCCATCTTCACTTCATTCTTTAAAATACCCTTGACTATTCTTGACTGCAAGTTCTTCCATATAATATTTAGAATTAGATTTTTAAGTCCATTAAAAAAACAACAACATTGAGGAGTGCCTGGGTGGCTCAATGGGTTGGGCGACCGGCTTAGCTCAGGTCATGATCTCACAGTTCACGGGTTCAAGCCCCACATCGGGCTTTGTGCTGACAGCTCAGAGCCTGAGCCTGCCTCAGATTCTGTGTCTCCCTCTCTCTGCTCCTCCCCTGCTTGCACACTGTCGCTCTCTTTCTCTATCTCTCTTTATAAAAAAGAAATAGACATTAAAATTTTTTTAAAAAACATTAAGATTTAGGCTGGTATTTTATTGACTCTATAAAATAATTTGGGCGAAATTATTATGTTTCACATACTGATTTTATAAGCCATGGTCATTATGTTTCTCTTCATATACCAATGTCTTTAATGTTTTTCTTGTTTTTTAAAACATTAGACATATAATTCACATACCATGTAACTCATCCTTTTAACGTGTGCAATTCAGTAGTTTATGTTCCCAGAGCTGTGCGGCCATCACTACTAATTCTAGAACATTCACATCACCCCCAAAGAAATCCCATACACATAAGTGGTCACTCCCCAACTCTCCCTCTCCCTACCCTGTTTCCAGCCCCCGGCAACTTCCGATTTATTTGCTGTCTGTATAGATTTGCTTATTCTGGACATTTTATATCAATGGAGTTTTTCACTATGTGGCCTTTCATGTCTGGCATCTTTTACTTTAGAATAATGTTTTTAAGGCTCATCCATGATGTATTACTCCTTCATTCTTTTTTATGGACGAATAATATTCCATTGTATGAATATACCACATTTTGTTTATCAATTCATCAATTGATGGACACTTACGTTGTTACTATTTTTATTGTTATGAATAATGCTGCTATGAATGCTGGTTTACTAGTTCAAGTTTTCTTTGAAACACAAATATATTTACTTTTGTAAAGCCTAATTTATCTATTTTTTCTTTTGTCACTTGTGCTATTGGTGTCATATCTAAGAAACTGTACCCAATACAAGGTCAATAAACATAAAAAAAATTGGTCTATTTAAATATTTGATGGATTCACCAATGGAGCCCCCTGGGTCTAGGATTTTCTTTGTGGGGAGTTTTTGATTAGTAGTTCAATCTCCTTTCTTGCTATCATTTTGTTCAGATTCAGATTTTCTATTCCTTTTGAGTCAGTTTTGGTAGTTTATGTCTTCCTAGGACTATGTCTATTTCATATAGATTATGTAATTTGATGGTATACAATTGTTCATAATATACCTTTATCATTCTTTTTATTTGTTCATTTGGTAGTTGTGTCCCCTCTTTCCCCCCTCATTTTACTAATTAGAGTCTTTTTCTATTTTTTTAAGATCTTGGTTAGTCTAAAGATTAGTCGATTTTGTTGGTCTTCTCAAAGAACCAACTTTGGTTTTATTGATTTTTCTCTATTATTTCTCTATTCTGTATTTATTTCTGCTCTTATCTTTATTATTTCCTTCCATCTGCTTGCTTTGGATATAGTTTGCTTTTTTTTTTCTAGTTTCATTTAGATTTGCCATGAGAAGAAAAGTATTGCAAGAAATACGTTTATTTGCCTATGTAGTTACCTTTACCAATGCTCTTTATTTCTTTAAGTGGATTTGAGTTATTGTCTAATATCCTTTCATTTCAGCCTGAAGGTGTCCTATAAGTATACTTGTAGGGCAGGTCTGCTAGTGGCAAAATCTCTCAGTTTTTGTTTATCTGAGAATATCTTAACTTCTCAAGGATACTTTTACTGGATATGGATTTCTTGGTTGGCATTCTTCTTTCAGCACTTTGAATATTTTATCCTACTGCCTCTAATCTACATGGCTTCTGAGGAGAAGTCAGCTATTAATCTTATTTGTAATTCCTTACATATGGCAAATAGGTTTTTTCTTGCTGTTTTCAAGCTTTTCTTTTTGTGTTCATCTTTCAATCATTTGACTATGATGTGTCTATGTATAGATGTCTTACAATTTATCCCATTTGGAGTTTGTCAAACTTCTTGGGTACACAGTTCTATACTTTTCATTGAATTTGGCAAATTTTAAACTATTATTTCTTCAATTATTTTTTTCTATCATTGTCTCTTTCATGGCATTCCCATAATATGTAGGTTGGTACACTTGAGAGGGTCCCACAGGCTTGTAAGATTCTGTTCATTTTTCTTCTCCTCCATCATCATCATCATCTTCTTCTTCTCCTTTTCCTCCTCCTCTTCCTCCTCCTCCTCATTCTCCTTCTCTTTCTTCCCCTTCTTCTCCTTCTTCCCCTTCTCCTTCTCCTTCTTCTCTTTCTCCCTCTCCCTCCCCCTCTCCCTCTCCCTCCCCCTCTCCCTCCCCCTCCCCCTCTCCCTCCCCTTCTTCTTCTTCTTCTTCTTCTTCTTCTTCTTCTCCTCTTCCTTAGACTGGATAATCTTAATCTATCTTCAGGTTTACTGATTCTTTCATCTGCCAGTTCAGATCTGCTCTGAGTCCCTCTAATGAATTTTTCCATTTTTGTTATTCAGTTGTTTTACTTTTCAACTCCAGAATTTCTATTTGATTTTTTAAACATTTTCTAATTGTTTATTGGTAATTTCTATTTGATGAGAGTATTCTCATACTTTCTTTTTACTTTAAATGTGGTTTTTGAAGTTTTTTAAACATATTTATAGTAGCTGATTTAAAGTCTTTGTCTATTAAGTCTCATGTTTGGGGCGCATCAAGGACAATTTCTATTGACTGCCTCTCCTGTTTATGGCCTATACTTTTCTGTTTATTTACATATCTTGTGTTTTGTTGTTGAAAACTGGGTATTTTAAATAAAGTAATGTAGTAACTTTGGAATTCAAGTTCACTCCCCTTCCAACGCTTGGTTATCATTTGGTTATTGTTAGTATTTGTTGTTTCTGTTTGTTTAGTGACTTGCCTGGACTAATTCTGTAAACCTTTTACCCTCTATCATATGTGGCCACTGAATTCTTGGCTGGGTTAGTTTAGTGAGAATTTAATGATTGGACAGAGATTTCCTTAAATGCCATAAATCAATTAGTCTCCAACCTTTGTTGTGGGACTCTATGTGTGTATTTGGGACAAATTTCAATGCTCCCATGGGCAGTTTACAACTTTGCCTTAGCTTTTTCTTCCTGCTTTCACAGAACTTCAAAGTCAACCAGAGGTGAGAGATTAGGGCGTTCTCCAGCCTTTCCTGGGCTTATGTACAGTCCTATATATGCATGTGGCTTTCTAAACTCTAGGAATTTGTTGGATCTTTTCAAAGCCCTCTGTGGACATCTAATTATTCAATATTTATTTAAAATTTTTTCATTTGCTTATTATTACTCACGACTGGTAACACTGCCTTAAGCAGCTGCAATTTTGAACAATTGTCACTGACTGTTTTTGACAAATGTCCTGGATAAGGCTATTCGCACACAGAGAGCTCTGATGCAGTCAAATAAAGACAATTTCTGAAAAAAGAGCTTTTCAGTAAACTGCCAGACATATCAAATGATGACAATTCTCTGAGGATGGGGCTTTTGAGGAGCTCCAAATTAGTTCTGGTGACTTCTAGGCTTCTGGTTTTCAGTCAGCATACTTGTGAGACTATTGCCTTTAAAGCTACAGGAGGGCTGGAAGACATGGATAGGATTAGAGCAATTTAAAATGACATGGAACAGGAAATTGTTCTTGAGATTCAATTGTTTTTCTTGAATTAAAGGATCCTCTGATTTAGTGCAAAGTTTAGTTGATTTCCAGAGTTCTGAATAGGTTAATTATGATTTTTTTTCTCCAATGGACTAGATTTCAGAGGTTCTTATTGCCACCATCCTGAAAGTGCTTCTAGCTTGCCCCCCCTTCTTTCTCTCTCTCTGTCATCTATCTATCTGTCTATCTATCATCTGTCATTTAAAATCTTACATATATTTTGTTAGATTTATTTCTAGGCACTTAATATTTTGTGATGTTATTATGGTATATTTTAAAAGTCTTCCAACATTACATTTCTGCTATTTGTGAATGCAGTTGATTCTTGTATAATGATCCTAGACAAAACTTAAAAATCCCCAGAAAATATATTTAATAAAACTGTCTCAAAAAGAAATATAGAAACTGAATACACCTATAATCTTTATAAAAGTTGAATCAGGGTTTAAAAAAAACTATTCTTTCCTATCTTTCTTTCTCCCCACAGGATTAGGTGAATTCTACTAAATGCTATTCTACTAAATTCTACTAAATTCTACTAAAAGCAGAATGATCTTCAATTCATTTTGTAAATATCCCTTTATCTTTAACAACAAAACAAAATAATAAACATATAAGTAAGGAAATTGTGACCAATCTCACTTGGGAATATAGGTGTAAAAATCCTAAGTAAAATCTATTAAAAATATATTCTAAATAACTTTAGTCTATCCTAGGAATACATTCATGGATTAACATTTTAAAATCTATTCATGTTATTTACATTAACTGATGAAATGATAAGTCATATGTTTTGGTCTGCTAGGGTTGCCATAAGAATACTGTAGACTAGGTGGCTTATGTAGCAGAAATTAATTTTCTCACAGTTCTGAAGACCAGAAGTCCAAGATCAAAGTGTCAGCAGATTTTGTTTCTCCTGAGGTCTTTCTCTTTGCCTACAGAAGGCCTCCTTCTTGCTGCTTGTTTACATGGTCATCTCTGTGTGTGTGCTCCTCTGGTGTGTGTGTGTTCTGATGTCTTCTTATAAAGACGCCACCCAAAGTAGATTATGGTATCCATAATGGCCTTATTTTAACTTAACCATCTCTAGCCATTCTTTTTTTTTTTTTAATTTTTTTAGCACTTTTATTTATTTATTTAAAAAACTTTTTTTAACGTCTATTTATTTTTGAGGCAGAGAGAGACAGAGCATGAATGGGGGAGGGTCAGAGAAAGAGGGAGACACAGAATCTGAAACAGGCTCCAGGCTCTGAGCTGTCAGCACAGACACTGACACGGGGCTTGAACTCACAGTGAGATCATGACCTGAGCCGAAGTCAGACGCTTAACCAACTGAGCCACCCAGGCACCCCTAACACTTTTATTTATTTTTGAGAGAGAGAGAGAGAAAGAGAGAGAGACAGAGTGAGCTGGGGAGGGGCAGAAAGAGAGGGAGACACAGAATTCGAAGCAGGCTCCAGGTTCTGAGTTGTGAGCTGACAGCACAGAGCCTGATGCGGGGCTCTAACTCACGAGCCATGAGATCATGACCTAAGCCAAAGTCAGACACTGAACTGACTGATTAACACTTTCTCTGGCCATTCTTTCTGGCAGCTCTCATCAATGTCAAGGTCATCCGGCCAGTCCTGTCCTTGATGGCAGAGTTCTTACATGGCTTTTACGTACGAATGGAGCAAAAAAGGAAGGGTTTCACCATCACTATGAAACTGGTTTATCTGCTGTGGAATGACTCCTCTCTTCCGCCCATCAGTAGCCCAAATAATATTCCATGCCTTTCATTTTACCTGGATGACAGTGCTCTTGCCTTCCTCCTCTAAAGTCCCTGGAAGTTTCTGGTTGGAATTATTATGTACTTACATACATTATACACACACACACACACACACACACACATATATATATATATATATTTATTCATTTTTGTTTTGTTTTGTGTTGTTAATTTAGCTTGTTGTAGTTATAAGTTTTCTGTTTTCACTAAGTAATAATTCTTTTCAGAGTAGGGACCAGATCTTTATAAAATCTATAGTATGTGTTCATAGTAGTTACTCAATAGCTATCATTTAAATAAATTTATGAATGAGGCACCTGGGTGGCTCAGTCAGTGAAGCGTCCAACTTTAGTTCAGGCCATGATCTCACAGTTTGGGTTCGAGCCCCACATCGGGCTCTGGGCTGACAGCTCAGAGCCTGGAGCCTGCTTCCAATTCTGTGTCTCCCTCTCTCTCTGCCCCTTCCCTGCTCACACTCTGTCTCTCTCTGTCTCTTTCTCAAAAATAAATAAACGTTAAAAAATTTATAAATAAATTTATGAATACATTTATAAATGAACAAATGAATGAATGACTGAAATACAAGAGGACTGAACACACCCTAGTTTTTCGGGTGCTTCTTTGTGATGTCATGATACTAGAGGCAGGAAGAAATGCCAGAGACTCCTCTGAGCCCCAGGCATATACAATTACAACCTTGTCGATGCGGTTTCAGCTCTGCTCTCCCTCTAGGGTTTATTTTACTGAGGGATTTGTCACGTCATTAACTCCAACTCTTTTCTGAAGATGAATGTTACCCCTGTCGACCAGGGTCCTCACAATCTCTGGTATAGTTATTGAGCACAATTCCGTGTTTACTCAAATCCTATCTCTAAGTAGCCAGTAGTAAGGTGCTGATTAACAACCCTTACCGTACATGGCAATAGCACTTAATAACTTCCACATGCTCCTGAACTTCATGTTATATTGTTTCAGCCACTAATTTTCAAAATCCCTGAGACAAGACCTCTCCTCTGAAACATGTGCTTTGGAGCTGTTCCTTTCTGTGTACTCTTCTAGAAAAACTTACATGTGGTTTAATTCAACAGCAGGACTGAAGGGGAGACATGTTCATAATTTTTCTCCCTCTTTTCCTCCTTTGAGTCCTGTTTCTGCCAAAGCCCTTGGCCAGGATCCAGAAATGGCACATTCAATAATACCCAATGTGTTTGGGTAATATTTCATAATTACATTGTTGTTGGGAAAATTGTTGCCTTGAGAATAATTCCTTTGCATAAACAGAAAGTCTGAGGCCCATGTGCCCTTCACATTCCCCCTACTGGGGGGAGAGTGAGGTGAGAAGAAAGGAGAAGAAAGAGAAGAGAAGAAAGGAAGAAAAAGAGGAAGGAGAAGGAGAGAGGAATATAAAATTCGTCTGTTTGGCTTTAGTAAGGGGATGCATTAGAGGAAAATTTATGAAATGGTGAAGGAAGAATATTAACAGCTTTTAGGAACCCTGCCAATTCTAGGCTTGGAACTTATTTTCTCCAGAAGGTAAATAGAAAACCACCTCCAAGTTTCTAGACGATGGAAGGGTAAATGTTGCCTTGTGCTAGAAACTTAGGAGATGGCCCAGTCCCCTGATGCCCCACATTCCTGAGTGATTTCCCAACAATCACTGTTCCAACATGGCTCCCTCCCTTAGACTGCCACTTTTTCCAGACCTAGCATCTTACCTGGAAGTTGGGCTCTGAGACTCAAAGATGATGGACAATTGGGAGGCCCAAAGGAAAGGCTTCTGACGGGTGAAGAGAAGGAAGACTGATGTTAATGGCAGGTTAAATTGGGAAGGCCAATTAAATGATGGTTTCTTAGCTGTAGCCCCAAGAAGCAAGTCCACATAGGTCAGGACTGTTTCTGAAGCAGCTGCTCCCCAGGTTGGGTAGAAAACACCATAGATAGTGTTCAACTAGGCTTCAGTTTCCATACCTGACTATAAGGAGCTTCATTGCACTTTAGCAACTAATGCATTTAGAAGGGGCTCATGCAGAACCCCACCCCCACCCCACCTCTAATTGGCTTTCATTCTAGACCTAAGTTCTTGGTGTGAGGTGCCAGAGTACATACAGCTCAATCCTCAGGAAAATGTCATTATTCAAAAGAAGAGACATCTATTCGGGGCAATCACCAGACTAACGATCCACAGGGACCATTGCAGAGTCTGGCAAAGAAGACAGCACCATAGCACATGGGCGTGCAGCATCAGAGGTCATTGGCCGGTTATTTGTGAGCTCTGACTTAACATTGGTGACAGCAGCTTATGCACTCATCTTCCTGACGTTTCCAAACAATTTGGAATAGATCATTAGAGTGGTTTCAGCCAAGAGGAGCTTTTAGTTACAGTCTGAGATGTCATTGAAACAAGTAAAACTTATAGTTTAAAGAACTATATCCCAAACCACCATTTTCAGATGCTTATCTTCCAAACAACAACAGCAGCAGCAACAGCAATAACAACAACAGCAGCAGCAACAATATCAACAGCAACAACAAAAGTCAAACCCCAGCAAAAAGCCATCACATACAACGCAGCACCTCATCACATCCTCTGAAGATCTCTGCTCTCTCTCCAGCCCCCACCCAATTGGACTGTAAGTACCAGAGGGATAGGAATTCTTGCCAGTTTTGCTCTTCATTGAATTCTTAGCACTTAGTATAGAAGCTGGAATCGAAGAGTCCCTCAAAAACTTCTTGATGAATGAGTCAGTTAATGCATTAAAAATAATTAATTAGAGAAGAAACTAAGTCAGCAAGCAAATACACAAAAACCAACAGAAGAATAAGATCTTGAAAGAGAATTTCCATCTCCATTTAAAGAACAGTGCTTGGCCAGGTTGAGCATGCATTCTGCTCTGCTCGTGTGTAACTTGCCATTGAATCTATGTATGGGTGGGGGTAGTCTGTTTCCCCCTCAACTCTGGGAATATTCTTAAACTTTAATATCATTTACATTCACTGATATTAGCTGTTTCAGATGACTACTGGGGCAACAGGTGTTAGATGATCCTCAGTCACCTAGCCCTAACCTGTGGTACATGGAGGAAATGATTCATATTCATTTTAATAAAGCTTTTATATTTGCGGAGGCCCTTATAGATATAAATTCAAAGGAATTTTCTCTCTGGAAGTGTACTGTTGGGCCAGAGCTATGGGTCAAATGCTCCTGCCACCATTTTCTGAATTCTCAATTTCCATCATTTCTGCTCATGATGATCTTGGGTTTTCCTGTGGGAGAAGAGAGAGGCTGACAATCCCACCTGAGGCCTGGAGCTTCACTAAGAAAAGCCAGGGGGCAGATTTTGATTGATACATTTTATAAAGCATAGGACCAGAGCTTTTAGCAACTCCTTGCATCCAGCCAGAAGCAAATTCACTAAAACATGCTTGCTGTCTGAGATTCTGCCTCATTTTAACATGAAGTGCATTTCTTTCTGTCTCCCTCCCTAATTCCCTGTTGTCTTCCCCAACATGAGAAGCCAATAGGTTGGGCTGGTAAAGGAGACTTTAGACCATGTTACAGCAACAGGCTGCTGAGCTGGGTAAAATGCCAACATGACTTGATTTACAGGAACCTGGGGGGCCCCCGATAGAGCAAATCCACTCCCCCTAATTGACCTGGCTGGAATTTCTGCCACAGAGATTACAAAACTGGGAGCAATTAAGTAGAGATATTAATAGGTTCTGTCATATGAAGTATTTGTAACAAAGCCTTCAGTCGAATTCCAAAGTGAAATTTTTTACTCCTGAAGCCAAAGAAGCCTTTGTTCTGGGGTTGACATCATGAAACTATTTTTAGAGTCCAAGTCTTCTCTGGAGGGGGCACCAATGGTTGGCTGTCCTTCCTTCTTGCCTCCAGGTCCCTGTGCTAACACCCCTCCTCCCAGATCCTTTTCTCCCCCAAGCTGGGCACATGGCCCAGATGTGACTGGGAAGGATGAAGGCTTCTGGAGGGTCAGCCCCCATGGGCTGCTGTCCCTGGGTGGCTCCAGACAGATGGGGAAAGGATCACCACAAGACTCAGCCCAAATAGACAAATTGTCTGAAGCTCCTGGAAACTGGGGTTGGGAGTTTTGTGAGAGTGGAGGAACTCATTTATATTCTCCTGTCAAGCTGAAATGGGGGACTTTTGGTTTCGCATCAACAAATAGTTCCTATAGCTTCCTTATGGATGCCTTCACTCTCTCTTTGTGTCGGACCTATTACAGGAGCAAAGATCAGAGTGCAAGAAGAGGACGGGACCCTTAAACATAACAGCGCCACTCTGTTATTTTGTGTTTGTGTACTTCTTTGTATTTTTCATATCGATTTTATCCATCTTGTTTCATGTGATTGTCCAACTACTCTATGTGGGACTTGGTACTTTAGAGATGGGGAAACTGAGGATTGGAGAAGAAAAATTGTTTTCCAAAGTTGGTTGAAGGAGATAACAACCCAGGTTTCTCAGCTCTTATTTCAGGGTTTTCCAAGCATGCTGAGCACGCTGGCCCAGCTGGAGAAAAGCTTTCCAGGAAGAGACAATCCAAGGGAGAAGTGTTCTCTTTTGGCCTGGCCTGACCCACCACAGAGATGGCTGGGGTGGATGACATCCTTCAAGCATGTTGGCTCTCTCCCATCCTGTCAGACTACTGGGCTAGGCAGGTCTCTTCCCATTTCTTCTTTCCTGGTGAAATTCCTGTGCTAAGTCTAAATCTCACAGAGCCCTGGGCAGTTCTTCTACATTGTCCAGGGCAGTCAGCCCCTGACACCTGAGGGCCATACAGACTTATGGGTCCAGGGCTGCTCCCTGTATGCCTACACAGTGCTTTTGTGTGAATTAGGAAAAGGCACCTCCTCCCAGCAAAGGCATTCTCCCAGGGCTTGGGTGAAGGGCCCTGACTGCATCCAGCCTTCCCTGCTTCTTTGGGTCAGTGACTTTGTGTAATGAACATGAGGAGAATAGAGCTGAGACCCCAGGCTTCCTTCCCTCCCCAAATTATAGGCACAAGGAGGCCAGGAAATCACTGCTGGGGCAGGAGTAGGCAGTTCCCTTATACAGTGCATGGCTGTACAGCCTGACTGAGGAATTCATTCCCTGTTGTTTCCCAGCCTAGAGGAGCCTTCTGAAAGAATGAGTGGTATTTCCCACCTCCTTTGAGGACAGTCAGGACTCTGTGCTCCAGAGAGCTGGACTTCTCTTGCCCCAGGGGAGAAACAAGCATGGGCTTGTGCAGGGGAGGAGTTGGCTTATCCCAAGTGGGATCTCTCAGGTTGAAGGGAGGGGTGGCCTAAACCAAGAAAAGATGCCTAGAGTGGAAGAAGGAGGGGTGTTGGGATCCTTGGAAGTGAAGACCTGTGCTCTGCCTATACACAGTGGCAGGTGGTGGCAGGACCTTGGACAGAATGAATGTGGAGATGTCTGGGGTGAACAGGAAGTTCATGTACTTCAGAGCTATGAAGGGTTCCTGGGGCTTCCTTCTTGGCTTGGGGGAGGGGGACTGGAGCAGTCTTGGAAGGGACTGCACTGGCTTGGACTCTGAGCATCAGCCTGATGACCAGCAGGTACTGAAGGCAGGAGGTACTTCCTGTTTCTTGGATCATATAAATCCTGGTTTTTGTTTTTTTAATGACCCAAAAGGATTTGAAGCTAAGCTGATTTAGGAGGCTGAGTCAGATGTAAATTCATTTAGAGAAATAAAGAAATGAGTAGTTGCTGTACCCAAGATTTGTGGAGTAAATTCATATTGTTTACAAGCCCCAAGAGAAGCTTGCTTTGCCTTCAATCAGCCCCTAACCTCTTCCAACCAAGACTCATATATGTAGGACAGCCTCTTACCTTCATTTGCACCTTCCCCAGCATAACACAGAAAGACTGTCCTTTTGAAAAGTATTTTTTTTCAAAGCAGCCATGTTTTTAAATTTTTAATCTGATTTCACATGTAAAATATTTGTGTGGCTATGAGAGAGCTCACAGAGGGATTTGCTTTTATTCCTTAGGTCCATTCAGCTTCTGGGAAAAATGGTGGTACTTCTGGTCACCCAAGACACAGATATCATGTCACAGGCTTCTCCAGAGTTTTGAGAAGTGCTAGACTAATGGGAAGATTATAGTACTTGATTAGAGTGGAGAATGGGACTTACTCTCAAAGTCAGAGGGGGCAGAGCCTGGGAAAGCAGCCCCTCTGGAAAGAATGCCTATAAATGTCCCGCATTATCTGCAAGTCTCTCTCATCATGCCACAGTCCATCTGGGCCGTTTTCCAAGACTTCTGTCTAACCTCACACCTTGACTATGGGATAGGGGTTTCTGCCTCTCTTTTTCTTGAGTAGTAGAGGAAGCTATAGATGGCCTCTATTCTCATCAGATTTTAGATTTTAAATGGGAGGTGTTGTAAGGGAAGCAATTATTTTTTCTGCAGAGGTGAAGGCTGCATCAGATCCAAAGAAAAGAGTTACTACCCCTGACCACCTCCTTCTCCCGCTAAACATGAACCTAATTCTGAGGGTGGTTTTAAATCTGAAATAGACAGAAGTATTTCCAGTTCAATGTTCTGGTGTAAGCTCGTTCAAATATTTGTCCTTGGCCTAAACAAAGCTCAAACCAGGGTAACTTCAGGCTCACTTCAAATGTTATTAATATTTATTTTGAGCCTCTAAGACAAAGAAATGGAAGACCCCCTTGGACATTCTGTACTGTCTTAGCACCAATCTCTCCCTTACTCACTTATCTGGAAAACATGAATGGACTTGACCAAACTCTGCAGAGCAAAGATTTATCACTTCTACCTCTACAGAGCTTCAGAGTTACTGGGTCTGTTTAATCCCCTCTCCACCCAAAGGCAACATTTCTGAGCTGTCCACATGGACTTCCGTGTGGTTCCTGACCAGTTCTGCTCCTCTAGGATTGGCTGTCTTCTTCATCCACACCCTGGAGATTGATGTCCAGAGTTCTTCACTCTCTTCTTCCCTCTATCTGTTGAACAGAGGCTGTTACTCTTTCATTAGGCCTGGCTGATGGAAGGTCCTTTCTCTTTTCTTTACCCTAAAGGTCACTCTTGAGTACCAATGAGTCCAGAGTTTTCTTGATTTCTAGGGCCACTTAGCCAGCTGGCTGCACTTTCTTCCTTTGTTGCCATTGCTCGCAGGCTCAGGGAGTTTGTTAGTCACCGCCCCCAGAGCATTAGCTCCAGCCAAACCTCTGCTCTCTTTCAGTTTTCTCATTCGCTCCCTCCTCCCTTTCCTTTAGCACTGCACACTTTGTTCTTTCTTTCTTCCCTCCAGGCAAAGTTCTTGTGCTTCTCTGGACAATGACAGTAATCATAAGCAACCGGGGCTCTAGAATGAAGAAGAGGGGTAACGGCTTAAGAGGCAAGGGAAGCATGCTACAGAAGTGCCGTCAAGGGAGTTATTAGCATCAGGCTGACTGTCCTTGCTGAATGAGGCTGGACAACGCTAAATTGTGCACAGAGTTCATCGATTAGCACAGAGAAATCCCAACAAAAAGCTAGATGTGGATGTGGATCTTGCCATGGTTGTGTTCACATGAAGTATTAAAGTGTTGAAATTTCCCTCTACACCGAAGAAGCAATGGGGGAGACTGCTGAAAATCCAACCTTTGCGAGTTTTGCCTCAATCTTTTTCAACTTTTGAAAGATGGGATAGATCATGTGGGAATGGTTGCACTGGCCTTAATTCTCTCTACCAGGGCTGAACACTATCTTGTGGGAACTGTGGGAGAAATGAAAGGAAGAGGATGTTGGGCATTGCAAGATAAAAGCCTCAGCTGTTGGGGTGTCTGGGTGAATCAGTTGGTTAAGCATCTGACTCTTGACTTTGGCTCAGGTCATGATCAAATGGTTGGTGAGTTTCAGCCTGGCATCGGGCTCTGTGCTGACAGTGCAGAGCCTGCTTGGGATTCTCTCTCTCTCCCTGGCTCTGCCCTTCCCTTGCTGGTGCACAGTTTATGCATGGTGTGCAGTGAGTTTATGTGCCTTAAGAAGGTCAAAGAGCTGAGAAGTTGGTGGTTAAGTGGGACCAGAACCCAACTCTACTATTGTTAGTATAATCTTCCTTTTTCTACTCTACCTTATGAGAGCACAGAACTAGTTTTAGTTACCATGTCTTTTCCACTAAAGAGAATAATCTTCATCCTGGAAATGGTAGAATAAATATTGACTAGAAGAAAGTAAAGCCAAAGGTAGGGAATATAGAATTTCACTTTAGATCAATGTTTTAAAAATATTTATTTATTTATTTATATTTGTTTTGAGAGAGCATGGGGAGGGGCAGAGAGAGAGGGAGAGAGAGAATCCCAAGCAGGTTCCATGTTGTCAGCACAGAGCCTGATGGGGGACTGAATCTCACCAACTGAAATCAAAAGTTGGACACCTAATGGACTGAGCCACCCAGGTACTCCCACTTCAGAGCAATTTAAGACTAAATTGTTGGGAGTTTTTCAAGAGTTCCAGATCAATCTCCTGCCAGGGTACAGAAAACATGACCTTCCTGACAGCTGCAGCTTCAGGAAGGTTCTTTCTTCTTTTTCAAACCATTGGTATATTTTTATATAGGACCAGGTCATTCAAACGAACAGCTAAGTTGAGGGAACCATGTGTGGCTCAAGGTCATCCATATCTACAATGACCAACCTGGAGCACAAGGCCTGCCTTCTGTGTGGCCTGGAGGAAGACCCTGCTTCCCAAAGCATGCCCTTTGTCCATGAACATGCCACAGTACCAGAATCTACTTTAAGTGATTATTCCTGAGATTTTCAAGGATTTCCTGTCTTCCAGAACTCTCTCTCTCTTCTTAAGTGTTTCAGGCAATACACATGCAGAGAAAAATTGGTGAGAGGAGATCCAGAAGGATAGGCCACCAGATAAACTTCACCCACTTCCAGTGTGCTTAGCCCAACCCTGTGTCAGGCATCCTGCTTTTTGTGAGGCCTGATATTAACACAAACAGACTAGACAGGGCCAGACTTGCAGCAATGATGGCCAGCCCACCTGTATTGGGTCCCTGTCCCTCACCAAGGATGTGACTAACAAAACCCATCATCCATCCTACACACTTCACATATTCCAAACTCTGAATCACCACAAACTGAGATGGTCATTATATTAGTCAGGAATCTCCAGAAAAACAGAACCAATAGGAGATGTGTGTGTGTGTGTGTGTGTGTGTCTATAGATAGCGAGAGAGAGGGACTTATTTTAGTAAATTGGCCTACATGTCCTAAGATCTATAGGGTGAATCTATAAGCTGGACACCCAGAAGAGTTGACAATGTGATTCCAGTCTTGAGTCCAGATGCCTGACAACCAGGAGAGCTGATGGTGTAGTTCCAGTCCGAGACCTGGCTCAAGACCCAGGAAAAATTGATGTTTCAGTTTCTGATGGCAGGAAAAAAGCTGATTTCCCAGTTTGAAGGCTCTTAGGCAGAAGGAATTCTCTCTTATTCCGGAGAGGAACAGCAACTTTGTTCTATTCAGGTCTTCAGTGGATTGGATGAGGCCTCCACATCAGAGAAGGCAATCTGTTTTACTCTATCTGCCAATTTAAATGCTAATCTCACTCAAAAACACCCCCCCACTAAGAATAATGTTTGACTAAGTATGTGGGCACCAGATAGCCAAGTCAAGTTGACGTAAAATTAACCATCACAGTCTCTATTGCAATGCCACTCTATTGGAAGGATAGGAGTGAATGGCATGTGGTGTAGCAGAGGTGAATGTGGCAAAGTAAATACTTTTTGTGCAAAAACATACAACATAAATTAGGATTTGAAGTCAAGAGACTCAGAGAACTAGAACTAGAACTGGAACTAGAATTAAAACTCTGGATTTTCAAACATATATGAACTAAGCTCCTTAGTATTGCTCTTTGTCCCAACACACACACACACACACACACACGCACACACACACACACACCACACACACACACACACACACACACACACACAATTCTGCCACAACTAACTGATTTGCAAATCCATGAAAATATGATTGCTGTTTGAAGTCACTGAGTTTTGCCAGGCACTATTTTTGTGGCAATGGGTAACTTTTACAATTACATAAATAATAAGTGAATTCTAAGTGTGATATGTGTCATGAAGGAGAAATATGAGGAAATATGAAAATATTTAAGAGAACAACTTGACCTCATCTGGAGGATTGAGGAAGGTTTTTCTGAGGAAGGAACATTTAAGCTGACACCCAAAGCCTGAGTAGAAATTAAGTAAACAAAGTGATGTTGGACTGAATGGAGGAACATTCCAGGCAAGGAAACAGCAAGCATAAGGTCCTGAGGTTGGAAATGGTTAGAACACTTGAAGAACTGAAGGAAGGTCAATGTGGCTGGAACGTGGAGAAAGAGATGGAAACTAAGAGTTAGGAGATGAAGATGCAGTTGATGATGAAATGGCAGTGCACAACCATGAAGTGCTTGGGAGCAATGTCAAGCATTTTCTTCTTTTCTTTTCTTTTCTTTTTTTTTTTTACTACTAATAATTGGGATTTTGTAAGTAGTTTTAAATTAGGGAATGACATGATCAGATTTGTACTTATGCAACAATTTTCAACGTAGTATGAAAGATGGACAGAGGTAGGGAAAGAGTGGTGTTGGGAGGGGTGCCTGGGTGGCTCAGTTGGTTAAGCATCCGACTTCAGCTCAGGTCATGATCTCGCAGTCTGTGAGTTCAAACCCCACGTCAGGCTCTGTGCTGATAGCTCAGAACCCAGAGTCTGCTTTGGATTCTGTGTCTCCCTCTCTTGTTGCCCCTCCCCACCTCTCTGTCTCTCTCTCTCAAAAATAAAATAAATATTAAAAAAAAAGAGTGGTGTTGGGAGAGCAGATAGGAGACTCTTTTATCAGTTCCAGGAAAAGATATGTGACCTAGATGGTAGTCCCAATGGTGGAGATGGAGAAGAATATTTAGGAGATAAAGATAACAGGATTTGGCAATTGGTGAGATAAAGGCTGGGGAAGAGGCAGTGTCAAAAGCATCACCCAGGCTTCTGGCACAGATCATTGAGTAATTGGTAGATCCAATTATTGGTATGGAGTAAATTGGAGGAAAGGGATATTTGAGGGAAAATTATGGGTTCTATTTTTATGGCTTTGGCAAGTGATAGACCCTGAGCTTCAGGTTTTTATCTGTAAAATGGAAATAATATCTTTACTTGTTGGGAAGATCAAATGAGATGATGTACAGAAAGGAACTTTGCAAATTGGAATGCACAGCTCAAAGCAGGATCTTATTGTAGCAGAGATAAAAGGGATGGGAGAAACAGAAGGTTGATAAGCTGAAAGGGTAAAAGGACAGGTTGACCTGGAACTAAATTCATCTAGTCCTTTTGGAAAAAAACAGTGAAGGGGAAAAGAACCGAACTTTGAGACCTCATCCGAGATGTTCTTTTGTAACCAGCTGCAGACCCTAGGTCCCTGGTGGCCCTGCCGTTTGTAATTGCTACAGGCTGGGAGCAGAGAACAGTTCCCACTCCTGACTACCACCATTAGGACACACTGTCCCCATTAGTACAAATCTGGACAAGTCTGTGCACCATGGAAAATCCTTGAGGTTAGACCCTGCTGGTGAAAATCTGCAGTGGGGTGGGCACGGGAGCCAAGAGACTGATGAAATCCTGCTGTTTAGGATTATACAACTTTAACCTGCTTAAAGTATAACAGTATGGGCTGCTTGCTGTGCTCCACAAACCACAGAGTTTCTTGTGAGGCCAATCAATGATAATTTTTATTTATTTAAAAACATTCATTGACCTACCCTTGCCATATTCTGCCCAATTTCAGCAAATGAAATTACTGTTCATGTAGTTCCTGAGGCCAAAAACATAGGGGTCATTAATTTCTCATTCTTTTGCCCCCCACCTCCCATACGTCATTAAGAACAACCAAGTCTATCTCTAAGACATACCCTAAATGCCCCCATCTCCCCATACCCACTGCCATGACTCAAAATATTTTCATCTATCAGAACTACAGGAGATATTGTCCCCCAATCAATTTTCAAATAGCAGCTTACACTATTTTTAAAAATATGAGTAGTCTACTTCACTCATCTGCTTAGAAGTCCCCACTAAATCTAGAATAAAATCCAAATTCCTTCCCATGGCCCACAAGACCCTGCATGATCCAGACCCTGTTCACCCCTCCCTTTTTTTTTTTTATTTTGAGAGAAAGAGAGAGAGAGAGAGAGAGAGAGCGAGAGAGAGACAGAGAGAGAATGCATGGAAGGGGCAGAGAGGGAGGAAGAGAAAGAATCTCAAGCAGGCTCCACGTTCAGTGCAGGCCAGGCTCGGGGCTCAATCTCAGGACCATGAGATAGGACCTGAGCCGGTATCAAGAGTCAGATGCTTAAGCTGACTGTCACCCAGGCTCCCCTTACCTCTATGACCTCAGGTCACGTCACATGATGATACTGAAAATTTTCACTTTCTGGTTCTCATACACCTATCCAATTAGAATGGACAATTGGCCAATCAGAACAGATGTTTATCAAAAAACAAGTACCTGGGCAGTAGAACCTACTGGCTGAGTATTAGGCCTGCTCACGCTATTGAGTCTGCCTCAACATGTCTGCCTCCATGTTACTCAAACACAGAAGGTCATTATTGCCTTTGGGCTTTTGCAGGAGCTGTCAGGAGCTGTCCGCTCTGGCTGGCAGTTTCCTCCTCCAGCTTCTCATAAGGCTTAAACTTCCCTGTCATTCAGGCCTCAGCCCCAGTTTAAAAGGCCTTCACTAGTACTCCCCACCTCTTGCCAAAGTTCTCTCCTCACAGTGTCCTGTGATGAATTATGTGGAAGTTTCTTCTTTTTTTTTTTAGTTTATTTATTTTGAGAGAGAAAGAGAGAAGTAGAGAGAGAGAGAGAGAGAGAGAGAGAGAATTTCAGGCAGGCTCTGCACTGTCAGTGCAGAGTCCAACGTGGGGCTCAGTCTCACGAACTGAGAAATCATGACCTGAGATGAAATCAAGAGTCAGACACTTAACTGACTGACCTATCCAGGTGCCCCTGGTAGTTTCATTTTTACTCACTTGAAGTGAGTACTGCCTGTCACTCTCCCACAGATGGTAAACCCAGAAGTAGAGGGTGTTTGGTGCCATCAATGTATCTCAGGGCCCCAAACAGTGCCTGGCACAGAGCAGGCACTCAACAAACACTGGGTGAGCGATGAGTTCCTAGAAGTGAAGCAGTATGCTCAGCTTGGGGTGTGGAAAGGAAGGCAGGAGCCATCAAGGGGCATCATGGGCTACTGACAGAGTAGATCACAACTCCGCTATCAAAAGAGTAGAGCACGGAGTGGTGGACAGTGTGGGCTGACTGTGAAACCCCTCTCAGGATTCTCATTCTGAATACAGGGTGATAGCAAGGAGAAGTAAATGTGAAATTCCAACTCAGTGGCCTTGTTAAAATAAGGACAGCAGACCTGGGTCTGCAGGCAGAAGAGCATCAAAAGGAGCTGCTTGAGATCGAGTTTCACCCTAGGGGCTGTGAGAGTAGATGTTCAGTGGGCTCACCTGGAAAAGTCAATTCCATCCTCTGACAAAAGGCTGATTTTAGCTTTGCCCTTAAAAAGTTTTCATAGCGATTCCAGTGTGAGAAAAAAGGGAGTTTCCCCACACCACCAAGCAATTCTTTTTGCTTCTACAAAAGTTGAATTCCACAATTCAACTCAATTCTGACACTATCTACCTGGACATAGTGTCAGATCCCATAGGTTCAACGCTCAGTCCTACAAAATTTCCCCCCTTCAACTCCACTTCAGATGCCAATCCCAAGTCCAAGTTGTCACCTGTGCTCTGACCAACTGGTTATTGACCAGAGGTTCTAATGACCTCCACCGGTTTGATTAATTTGCTAGAGTGGCTCACAGAACTCAGAGAAGAAATATTCTATTTACTAGACTACCAGTCATTTTAATAGGAAAATCAGATGGAAGAGATACATAGGGCAAGGTATAGGGAAAGGGCAGAGAACTTCCACGCCCTCTCTGGGTGTGCTACACTCCCCAGATCTCCACAAGTTCACAAAATCATATGCTCTCCAAACCCAGATCTTTGGGTTTTTATGGAGACTTCTTTACAGGGGCATGATTGATTAAATCATTGGCCATTGATGCTACGTTCAACTTCCAGCCTGTCTCCCCTCCCAGGAGGTCAAGGGGTAGGACTGAAAGAGGCAACCCTCCAATCACATGGTTGGTTCCCCAGCAATCAGCTCCAACCTAAGGGAACCTGGGGACAGTCCAAAAGTCACTGCATTAACATAACAAAAGACACTTTATGGCCTTCAGCACTTAGGAAATTTGGGTGTTAGGAGCTCTGTGCCTGTATCAGAAGGAAGACCAAATATATAATTATTGTTATAAATCACAGTATCACAGTCCTGGAAGAGGATTTATAGCACTAAGTCACCTAATCATATTGAGTCTTTTAACAGTTCCTTAGATGGCAACTCAATCTTTACTCTTCCTCTTCCCAGTCCATCTCATACATGGATTCCAGAAGCTCTTCCAGGAACAACTACTTTCATTACATTACCGCTCAACTTGCAAGTCCCAACAAATGTGAGCTCAGGTCTAAACATCCCATCCTGGTAATGGTGTTCCAGTCCGATTGGGTGGGAAGGGCACTGGGCTTTGGGTCAGACACACTGACTTTGCATCACAGCCTACCATGTTCCCCCAGTGGGACCCTGAATAAGCTGTCACCTGTGGAAATCTCTCTGTCCTTATTTGATAAAAGGGTAGTGAAGACCGAATCCCTAAATCACAGAGCCCTTCTACCTGAAACAGCTCCCAGTGTCTGCAGAGTGGAAGAGAATCAGCACGATCAGACTGAGCTTCTTGAAAGCAGGAATTGAAGATCATATTTTCTGTTCTTTCACAGAACCTCACGATGTACTGTGCAAGGAATTCATGTTCAGTGAACCTTACTGATTGGATACATACTCCCTCAACCTCTAATATTTCTTACCTAATGCTGAGCAGTGTTTGCACCACACCTGTCAGAATGGTCCTGATGCTGAGGTAGTCCTGAATCCAGAGGGAGAATTGCTGTGAGGATCTCTCCAAAGGGCCAGGACACCACCAGCAGATCTGGGAAAGGGCCGAGTGTGCCCCAAAGGGCATGGGTAGTGTGTCTGGGGAGGAGGATGGCAAGGGAAAGTGCTGAGGACAGGGGCTCATGGGTGTGGGGGAGGAGGTTGGGGGTTCTGAATACCTTGTGAAATAAAGAAAAAGGAGGTGGATCTTTGGAAAACTTCTGAAGATCTCCAAGAATGCAGAGGGACATCCAAATAGCTTCCAAGAGCAAGTGAAAACAGCACTAAATATGGGATAAGACAGCTTTGGTGCCTGTCCTGATCCTTTCTGAGAGAGGGTATTCATAGCACTGCCCCAAAGGTCCTGTCCACTCTTTCTTGGTTTCTGTTGGAGTGTCTGAGGGGGCCAGTGTGTCCCCCAGAGATGCAGAGAGATGGATGGGGTTGAGGATGGGGAGTGGCTGGTTACACAGAACCTGCCTGTGAGAGAGAAGATTCCAGACCTGCTCAGAGCTTCTCAGAACCACAGCTCTGTCCTTGTACAAAAATTATTTTTGAGCAGAAAAGCCTTTGGCAAGTGCCAGTCTCTAGTTCAAGTTCTGTCAGAAGGAAGGTTTAAGGTTTTAGTCAGGATGTACTAAATTTCAGACAAGTAGCATGGGTTCCAGACTGGATCACAGTAGAATCCTTCACCAAACTGCCACCACCTGCCACACAGGGATTCTGGAAGGCTTCAAATTTTTGATTCCTTAAAAAAGAAGCATGGCCCCAAGGGGAGCACAGAGCATAAGCCATTTGCCAGCAAACTTGTGGAGAACAAGTGTGGGGTCCAAGTTGGTCACTGCAGATTCCACTGATGGGGGCACAAGAGGGACCAAATGCTCTCCCCAGCATCGTGGGGTTCTCTGCCCCCCTTGTGAGTCTACCCCTGTGGGGCCCCTCCCTAACACCCTCCCAGATCTAGAGTATGACTTTAAACATCCAGGCTCCTCTGCACAGCTTCCAACCAGGGATCCTTCTCAAGGATCTCAAAATCTCAAGAGGTTTTGAGCCTCTTGAGCTTAACAAGAGTTTTATTCTCAGTAGGACACCACATTTACCCCTCAGCCTCCACATTCACATCCACGTCTAGAAGGAAATTATTTCTTAGGCCAGAGGGAGGGTAAACACTGAAAAAACTGACACATCTTCCCATAATTCCATAAAATAACACCAGCTAAATGTGGCACGTTAACCTGATATTCAAGTGCAAGGCTCTAATCCTTCCAGTGGCTCTGGAAATACGTCTGTTCTGTGCACATCAGCATGATGTTTCTCTGAAGGAAGACTGGCCAGGGGGAGAGGATACTGTTATTCCAACTAGGTGGGGCAATCTGCACTTGGAAGTAGGTTAATTTTGTCTTCTCCTCATGACCCGCATTGTGTTAGAAGGACAAAGAATCCCTGACTCTTGCCTTCCTAACCCCAGCCTGCCTCCTATGCAGTTTTGTGTCTTCTTCAGGAAAAATGGCTGTGTTTCTGCAAACAAGTGATCTGGATGTATGTGGAGAACTGCTCCATGTCACATGTGAGAGTCTTTCTTTAACCTACCAACAAGGTTTTGAGTGAAGTGATATCCTCCCCATTCTACAGATTAAGAGCTGAAGGCTCAGAGTAGTTTATCTGTGTGCCCAAGACTGCCAGGCTAGGCGACCACAGGCCACGTCTGTGAACCACAATGCTCCCCTCCACCCTGTGAGACTGCGGCTCTGAAGCAGTCCCTTGAGAGTAAAATACCTCTGCACCATGGTTTGTACGTGAAAAAAGGAGGGTGGTGCTTTCATGTCACCTTTGCAGACCAATGAGGCTACTTAGATGGTTAAGTCAAGGGGAAAAACAGGGAAGAACAATCAAAACAATCCAAGGAATGAGTGGCAGGGAGTCAGAGAATCTACTTCTGGGCACATGGTAGATGCTCTGCAAACATATGTCAATTGGACGGATGAGATTCTAAAGCAAAACGACCCAAGTCTAATTAGCTGATGAGTGGGATTAGACAGAAGAGAGACTTTCCAGAATACCCAATTTAGGCACATTTTGGAGGAATTACAAATTAAGGAAGTACTGCTCTTTCATAGGTAGTAAATTTAGAGAGCTCAAGAGTCAGCATGGATTCAAAACACCAATCTCTGCAGAGAAAAAAAAAATACATTTGAGCATAATGAATCCATAAAAAACAGCCAGGGGCAACATCTCCTGCCTTGGAGGCTGAGGTCAAGTAGAAGAACCAGATCATCCCCAAAATACCCCTGGGCTGAGTGAGCAGTGCGCTAAATCTTGTGTTCTCAATCCACTGTTAACTTCAGAAAGTTTTCATCTCCTCCCTCCTTAGCTCTTTGGCACATTCTTGCTCTGTGTTTTGGTTTCAGGGAGTTAGCAGTTTGATAAACTATAGGAAATCTGCATGAATTTTGCATCCAATTTATAGAGCTCTGACTCTAACAGGGCCTAAGTAATCCATGATGAGGCTGCTAAATTGGCCATGTAATCCATTTGGGAATGATGAGTCCTGGCTTTTGAAAGCGTCTATGTGTCTGTGTGTATTTTCCTTTTCAGTGTTTCTGTGCTTGTACTGGGAGAAGGGATGGGGGTCATGATTTTGATGCCTTGCTCTCTTGTGTCCAACATGTTAGCTTTCTTCCCAGTATAGTCCACCAAGAGAGAAGGACTTTCTTTCTGGGGCCTGGCAACCACTGTTTCTTGCAGGTTTCTCCAGCCTCTGGCTCTTTGCCTAGGACCTTGGGTCTGGCCCCAAAGGCAGGACAGGACTTGTCAGTGACACCAGGCCCTGAATCTGATCCCACACCCTGCTGGGAAGAATTGCAACCTTTCCCTGACTGCTCCACAGATGTTGGAATTGACTAGAAGTCTGTGGTGAGCACTGGGGGCCCACTGGGAGCATGCCTGCTCTCTCCCACTCTATGAAGCAACTCTGATTAATTTCCTCATGCAGCTCTGCAGCAAAAGCTGGCAGGTTGTGAGGTAGACTCTTTCCCCATTTGGAGTGCAGGTTCTTTTTGCCTTTTCAAGGGATCTGGACTAATTTCCTGGGCTTCCTGCTTTTGCTGAGGCCGAGGGAAGGATTTGAAGCTGACCACTGCCACACACATACCACCATACTCCTCTGCCTCCAGACATGGCCTCCCCATGCATGTCTTTCAGCTCATCTTCAAGGCCCCATTCAGCATTCTCTGTTCAACCAACTAGGAGAGGATTCTCTTTTCCCTCCGAAGTTCCATAGCACATACTGCCTTTGACATTCATTTGACACATGTTATATCTTGGCAGTCAGGAGCCCAATGGTAAACAGGTGGCATGTTGAAATAGGGTAATTTGAGGGATATTTAATACAGGGTCTCTTACAAAGGTGTGGGAATAAAGTAGGGAATGGATGAGAGATAACGTAGAACCCCAGAACTGGCATCAGGGGATGCCTTAACCATCCTGAAGCTTGAAGGAACAAGGGCAGGAAACAGTATCAGAACCAGCTTGTGGGAAGCTGGTAGAGGGAGGCAGCCAGTTGGTGGTGACCCCACAGGGAGGGAGATAAGAGAGTAAATTTCCTGATCTTACTTTTTCCTCCTGTGTCTGCCATTGGTGAACCCAACAGGAAGTCAGAGGATGGGAGCTTGCTGTTGTGGTTCATATAGTTCATTCTCCAGGGGCTTAGAGCAGGGTGGAGATGAGTGGAAACTGGATCTAAAGGCAAAAGCAGAAGATATCCAAAATCATGTGTGCATGAAACCATGTGCACTGCATTTTAGGGGAGACCTCAGAGATTTTCAGAGACCTTTCTTACATAGTGTGATTGGCTTCTCTGTACTGCCCCATATTGTCAAAGGTCTTGTTTTGTGCATTTAGCTCAACTCCTCCCCAGTGATGACACTAAGTTCTGATTGGCTCTGTTGGTTGAAACACAAGCAATTTGAGGCCTGAAAGAGTCCTGGGTTGTTTTAGACTGAAAGCTTCTTCTCTCACAACCTGAGCTTGCTCAAAAGCAAGTCCCTAACTGTGACCCTGAGCAGCTGTCAGGTTTGTGGGTCTCAGTTTCCTTGATGCTAAAATAAAAAGATTTGTTTAGATTAGGGGTTAGCAAATTATGGCCTGGGGCCAAATCCAACCCCCCCCCACCACCCTGTTTTTGTAAATAGAGTTTCCTTGGAACACAGCCACACTCAATTTTTTAATATATCGTCTACAGCTGCTTTCCAATGACAGCAGTAGAACCGAGAAGTCCTGCTAGAGACCGTACTGCCCACAAAACCAAAACATTTACTATCTGGCCTTTTACAGGAAATACTTGCCAACCTCTGGTGAGATGATTGCAAAGGTCCTTCCCTGTTGCAGGGACCTGAGATCAGGCATTATGCCTTACACAGCTTTGCATTTCATGGCCTACACAGTGCTAGGGAGAGAGTCTGTGAATGCCCCTCCATCTACCTTAGAGATAAAGAGGCTGCCTGCAGCCCAGACCTTCCCCCTATCCATGTTCTGCTCGTGGTGCTGTGTCTGAAGAAACACAGCTAGCAGCCTGGCTGGCAGTTTGGACATGCTGCTCAGTCATCAGCCCCCTGAGCAAGTATGTTTGAGGAGGGGTGGGAGCTGGGAGTAATTAACCCAGCTACCTGGCTCCCAGTGGGTCCAATCTAGGGTGTTCCAGTGAGATGAGAAAGTGCCCCACCTTCATGGGCTTTCTTCCTATCACTGTCTCACCTCCCCACGCCCTCCCAGTTTCCTGATGTCCCTTCCATTCCATCCCTTCTGGAATCAACTACTTGCACTTAAATCCTTGTCTCAGAGGCTAGTTTGGGGGAAAACTCAAACGAAGACATGCTGTGTGGTTAACACACAACATGTTGTCCTTGCCAGCAGTCTTGAGCCTTACATTACTTACCGTATTCTGGACAGCAAACGATATTGTTGGAAGTTTTAGCTAATGTTAAAATAAAAAATTTACAACTGAGAGAGTGGCGTATGGTTCTAGGAGACAAGGCTGCACTCTGTGAACTTGGAAAGCTTGTGGACCTTAGTTCCTGTATCTTTAAAATGAGAGGGTCAGATTGCACCAATTGTTTAATTGTTCCAAGATGCTATGAAATTGGATCAAAAGTTGTCTTGCTAATCTTACGGCAGTAAATAAAAGTAGATATAGTCACAATCTTAATTGCCAAGGTGTTTTGTGATAACAGATTGCTTTTTTTTTGGCTTTTCCTAATAGGATGGAGGAGGGTAGGGAAGTAGCTGATAAGAAAGACAAAAACTCAGAATTAACTAGTAACCTTTACCTCTTTCTTGGGCAAACCCTTTGTGCCACCATTATCACCCATCCCTGAATTCATCTCTTCATCCTTATGAGTAGTCACTTTAAAAAATTATGGTTAGTATATAGCTAAAAATAATGGGTCCAATCCTAGTGGTTTGGCTTGTGAAAACAGGAAAATTTAGGGAAGTCTGCCCAAAAAGACTTAAAAAAACTTCTTGGTAATCTGGGACATGACTTCCCTTTTTATAAATTGTACCCTTTACCCCAAAACTCAAAGGTTTGAAGGAAACTGGTTCATTTAGTAGTAAAAATGATCAAATGTAAATATTTATTAAGCACTTGCTATGTGGCAGACGTGCTAAGAACAAGGAATATAATGGTAAGAAAAAGGCAATTACTTGGCAGAGGGGACACTCACAGAGTGAATAATCTCTCAGATCAATGTAACATTGCAACCCCGTGATAGATGCTGTGAAGAAAAAGTACAGGTAAGTATGAAACATGTGGTGGGAGCCTGAAATCGCTTGGGTAAGTGGGTGGTGCTGGGGGTAAGGTGGTGGAGGAGAGTTAGGTGTGCACGAACCCAAGAACAGAAAGTCGAGCAAGGGAGCTAAAACCCAGGCCACCCAGGCACAGAGGTCAAGGAAAAGAGCTCAGGAGACTGAGCTGGAGAGGGTGAGGCACAGAAAAGACCACCATTTATTCATTCACTGAGTCAGTAAACATTTATCAGACTCTTTCTGTGGTGGGCATTTGACCATACTCTGCAGCTACAGCACTAAGTGAGGTGAGCTGTTGTCCTGCAGAAGCTTCAATTCTAGCAAAAAAGGCAGACCACGAACAGGCAAATGAACAAATGTATGATACAATTCAGGCAGAGGTAAGTGCTCTGAAGAAACAGAAAGCCAAGGAAGGGCAAAAGGGAGCCTGGGGTGAGGTGGGTGGGGGGAATATTTCAGACAGTGAACTTGGGACCATCGAGTGGAGACCACAGGGAAGACCTGACTTCTGTGGAGCCTTGTGATTCTATGAAGGATCTGGACATGCCCCAAGAGCAGTGCTGGCTTCCCTATCTGCTTTTTAAGCCAAGAGGAGCAAAGAGCAAGAATCCCTTACTCATTCTGGCCAACAGAAAATATTGGGGGAGAGCATGATCATAAATCTTCTGATTTTAAACATTTTTATGCATTTATTTTCAGTCCTAGAAAATGTAGAAACTTTGTGAGAGGGGAAAATCCCAAAGAGCAGGTTATGGATCCAAATTTGAGGGAGACAGATAGAGAGATTGGGAAAGAGAGAGAGAGAGAGCGAAAGGGAGAAGGGTTTCTGTGCTTTGGCTCTGGACTGGCTTGGAGGGAGAGATGGACTAAAGTTGTTCTCGAGCTGGGGCTGAGCAGACAATCAATGGGGAGATGAAGTGGGTGTGGCTGAGGCGCCTGACAAGCTGGGCTACTTGTCCGCCTGAGAGATTTTCACAAGTAAAATGTTGTCAACACTAGAGGAAGAGAGGATTCACATATGCCTTAATTTGAGTCTGTTTGCTACCAACTTGATGTTATGTGGTGATGTCTGTATCCCTCTCCCAGCCTCCAGCCTGCAGTCTGCAAGTATCAAGTATGAGACTGGGCAGTTTGGACCACTTTTGTCTATACAAGCTCCTTTCTCTACAACCTGGCTTTTGGAAAAGCATCCCTTGGGTGTTGGGAAAGAACGTCTGATCCTGGCAGCTCTCCTGAAGATTCCTGTAGAGTCTAGTTCTTAGGTTAAAGGGTGCATTTGTAAAAGCCGAGGTGTGTGTGTGTGTGTGTGTGCACTCACCTGTGTGTGTGCCTGCACAACCCCTGCCTGTGCATGTGGATTCATCAGTTTTACAAATATTGTAGAGCATAAAACTAGCACCAAAGAAGAATGGAGCCTAGCTGCCTTTCTCAAGAAGCTAACAGTGCAGGGTGGGGGCACAAATATTTATAATTCAGAATAAGTTTAAGATTCTCTGGAGCATGTCACACTCAATTTTGGTAGGTTGAGGAAGAGTTTCTGGCATAAACAATCAACTGACATCTGATTCAAATACAGGTGTGTGTGTGTGTGTGTGTGTGTGTGTAAGAGACAGAGAAAGAAAAGAAAACTCCAAAGTTTAGAATCTGTCCTGGGGATTAAGTGAATTCAAAATGAAGCTGACTTTATAGATGAACCCCTGTACGCTCTGTGTATTTTTGTGTGTTTGCTGTCATGTAATTCACACATACTACATTGATTGTGTGGTTTTTAAGTCAAACTGTTAGCGGCTTTTAAGCTGTTAGTAAATTGTTTAAAGTTGTGTTCCTTCATTCTTCCTCTTTCTCACCATCAGAGGCTCTATGGGTTGTGTACAACCCCAAGAGGATGTAACAAGGGATGCACACAGAGACCCATGGCCAAGGTCACAGGCAACAGAAGAAAGGTCTCTGATGGCTGTTGTGGCCACAGTTGCAGTAATTTGAAATCGAGATCATTCAGTATCATCCAATCTGTAGGCCTTCAGGAGGAAAGGTCAACTGGTAAAAAATAAATGTTTTGGCTAAATACTTTTTTTTCTCATCTATTTGCTGAGAATTTGATAGAAAGGCTTAGTAATCAAAGTGAGTTTAGAGAAAAATGTTAAAGATATGGGAGAATGTGTCTTCTGGGGCAGAGTGTCCTCTGGGCGCTGTCTCCCCTTTGTCTACCATGACCTTCATCAGGGAATACTTAGTAAGTCTTTGACTCCTCTGCTTAAATCAGGAAGGTGGGGGGTGTGGGGGGACAGATGGAGATAAAGGGAGCCTATGGATTTGGGGGAATCTGGAACATTCTTTAAAGGCAGTATTTCAATGACAAAGCTGGGCTTCTCATGCTTCCCCGAAACTCCCTAGCTGAGAGCCACAGGAGGGCTCTGCTAAGCCCCTGCATACCTGCTCCATCACCCTCAGGGCAAAGAGGGACTGTGTCCTCATGTGCCAGGCAATTAATGCAGCCTGTGCTGATGTGTGTGGAGGACAGCTCCAGCCCCAGATGGCAGAAGGACACAACCTAGAACAGGGGTGCCACCCCAGACATTCTCAGAGTGCTGAGACTCCCTGCAGAGAGCAGCTGGAAGCTAGAATCCTGTCCACGCAGGGCGGCACGGCCCGTGGGCAGAGGGGCAGCGTCAGTGTGGGAAACCTCCCCTTTCGGCTGCCACAGTCCTGGGTGACCCGTGGAACCGTGGTGCCATCTGATGGCCAAGAGAGGGAATGAGCTCAGGACGTGTGGAGGGACAGACCCTGAGGATCAGTGTGGCCCCAGCTCCGGGTGGGGTTTGACCTCTAAGCCACCACAGCGCTGACCAAAGCTGTCGGCTGCAGGGCTGAGGCCCACAGGCCACAGCGTGGGGCAAATTTGGAGGGGACCCACCATGGGCTTAGTTGGGTAGGGTTGGAGGGGTGGGGGGTGTGTGTGGAGGGTAATCAAAAAACAGGAAAGAACCCTTAACCTCAGTGAGTCTATACTTCAGATGAGGATTCGCAACCAAGCCCAAGAAAATGACATCAAGATGATGTAGGTGATTGAAGGTGTGTCTTTCTGCCCAGTGGCTGTTTCCTGTAGAGGGAGGGAGCTGGGGGGGGGGGGAAGGCAAGGGGGGTACAGAGAGCAGACCTGAGCCCCCTGGGCAGGGCCGCCTGGGGGAAGAAGGGTTGGAACCTGCACCAGTGGGGGGAGGGGTGGGGAGCAGCACCCTAACAAAGACAGCCATGTTGGAAGACCTCTTCCCTGTGCCTTACAGTCTTGCTTTCTCAAACGTGTTTTCTTCTGCTAGATGACAAGAAGACCATCTTGTCACCTTCAATGTGATGACTTTGAGGGATGTTCTCAGCAGATGCAACTGCTCCCAGTGTCCCTTTCCATGGCTGGGGTTACTAAGCAGCCTTTGAGCCCAAACGAGGTCTTCATAGATGGCAGGGAGGGGGGCTTGGCCGATGGGGCTCCAGGTCAGAGCACCCGAAGGGCAGCTTTTTTTAAAGCTGAATAAATTCCACACAGCTCTGGTTCCTAGGAGTCAGTGATGATAGAGCATCAGTAGCCACAAGTGGGGCACAGGGAGATGGTGGTGTGGGAACAGAGAGTGGCAGTCCCTAGGTAGCTGGAGGATTTTCTTTCCTTATCTGAAGCCCCATCTCCTTTCTCTCTTCCTCCCTATTTTTGATGTCCTTCATCACGTCTTTCCTTTTTTTATTTTTAAAGTTTATTAATTTATTTTTAGGGGGGAGAGGTAGAGACAGAGGGAGAGAAAGAATCCTAAGCAGGCTCCACACTGTCAGCATGGAGCCTGACTTGGGGCTCGATCTTAAGAACCATGAAATCATGACCTGAACCAAAATCAAAAGCCAGATGCTGAAATGACTGAGCCACCCAGGCACCACCTGCCCCTTCTTCATGTCTTTCTGCTTTCTCTATATAATCCTTGTCTTGAGCAAATCTTTGACTGGAGGACAAAATCAAGTTCAAGTTCTTTAAAAACTAGCCAGGCTTTTGACTCTGTTTTGGCAATTCCCCAGGAAAGGAATTCTAGCACCACTCACTGGAATTTCAGGCTGTCTTGTGCTGGTTTTCCACACAGCAGGTTGTCCAAAGGGTGGCCTGAACCTGCGCTCATGGACGAGTACAAGCTGTTTCTCTCCAAAGCGACTCTTTTAAGCTAACAGTGAACAGAGGCAAGCCATTAACTTGCTGAGTTGCCATCGAGAGGCGGAGGGAAAGGCTCCTCTGCTAAATAAACTTTAATGGGCTAGTGGGAGTCAAAAACTAGGGAGGTATGCTTTTCCATATTCCAGTAGTTGTCTTGTTCAACATTCCAGCCCTTCAAATATGAGGCCATAATTTGTTCTAAGGGGCAGGCGGTGGTGTGGACTGAAGAAGAGACTTAGCCTCTGCTTTATTTGTAGGCACAAATTAAAGACAGAAAAATTCTTCTCCAAGTGGATCTATTGGCTGCTCTCTGAAGAGAGGGTGCAAAGCAATAGAGTTGGTATATATGTGTGTGTGGCGGGAGGGGGGCAGTATATTGTCAAGCGACGTGGGTCACTGCAGGTGGACAGGACTGCTCTCCATGTGAAGTTGGTGGCTTTTATCTTCACTTTCTGTAGCATATCCTTATTCCATTTTTATTGAGTGGAACTGATGGAGCACCGATTACCTGTAAGGCTTTTTCTACTACCAGGGCTTTGCTTTCAGTGTTTCAGTGCTGGATGGAACCTCTCTAGGCTGGAGCAGTCTCTTAGAGAGATATATATATTATATATATAATATATATTAAAATTATATAATATATATATATAATATATATATATATATATAATATATATATTATATATATATAATTGCAAAACAGTAGGAGCTTAATGTCTAAACAATTACATATCCCAGAAAAGCATCAAAAGCAGGGAAATCATGACCTCCCAGAGGTGATCACTGATCACGGGCATCTGTTGCTTCTGCCTGTGCTGCATTCCCTTCTTGGGGAGGACACCTCCCCCCACCTCCCATCGTGGTCCTGGTTAGGCTGTCAGTCCCTGGACCATGTCCATAGCCGTAGGTATATACTCCTACTCCTGCCAGGACTCTGCCAGGAACTGGGATGGTTAGTAAAGAGTTCAGGAATAAAAGTCAGCTGGAGATGACTCATTCTGATGTCAGCAACAAAATGGGACTATTCACAGTTTCATCTCCAGAAATCCTCCAAATCTGCCCTTGTACTTGCCCTTCCTGGTTGGTCAGCATGTTTTCCCAGTCAGTCCATCAACCCCTCTTGCTCAAACTGTTAAAGTAGATTGTTCCAGCCAACAACCAAAGGCTCTGAAGTGGACACACCACTGTTACATTTCAGCCAACTGCCTTCTAGTCTTTTCTCCGTTGTTTGCGTGCTTTGGTGGGATAGCAGAGGCTCCAGAGGCATGCAGCCTCCGTGAACTGGAGAGCACATGAAACTTTGGCTCTGGAGCTGGAATTAACTTGAGGGGTCCTCCTGGGCTCTCCCCAGGTTGGGCAGCCAAGGAGACTGAGGGCCTCAGGGAGGGGCTTGGTTTAGGGACCCACTGCCTGTTGGTTTCACAGTGGGGCCAATGGTTGCTGATACCAGAGCTCTCCAGAGCACACAGCTGAAGGGATCCCAGTCTGCAAGCCAGCAGGTGGACATTGGGCCTTAGGGCTTTCAAAGGACATGATGGGATTTTATATTTTCTTGCTGATCCATATCCCCATGAAAATACAGAAGAGGCAGTGACTTCTAATGTGACAAGGAAGAAAATGAATTTTCTTGTCTTGTTGGTTGGTTTTTTAAAAATCTCCTCAAAGCTGTTGATGTGAGAGACAGAAAGTGAGGAGGCAGGCATGTGATGCCTGCCAGTGAGAGATGGAGGGAGAAGGGGGGGGTCACTTTAATGCAAAGGACTCAGAAATCCCATCCACAAACTCCCTCTCCATCTCTGGGTCTCAGTAAGCACTGGAAAGTAATTAGATTTAATGAGGCTGTTATTGTTCTCAAAACCCTCTCTTCCCTCCCCAGCTCCTCGCTTTGGCTGCCCAAATAGAAGAATAAGGACTCTTGTTCTTGCTGTGCATTAAAAATACATTTTGAGGGAGATTTTAATGGCCAGTTTATAAGGACTGTCTCTTTTGAGACAGAGTGGCTGGGATCAAGTTTAAACCATCTGCTTTTAAAAGTAAGGAGAAAGGATGACTAAGTACATTTAAAATAGGTAATTTATAGCCAGGGGAGCCTTGAACTGCCCAGGGTGAGGAGACAGAAGTGCCCTCTCTCTCCAGAGGCACAGGCAAGGGCCCCAGCCGGGGAAGAAACAGCCCCTGTTTGAGAGAAGGCCCAGCATGGTCTTTAAGTTTCAGACATAGGTGTCTCTGGAGTGCTGTTTCCTGTCTGAAACGTAAGTTTTAAGCTCTTGGTGTGTTTTTTTGCACTCTGAAATAAACAGAACACCTGGATTTAATCAGTGGGATGGTAACAGAATCAGGCTTCCAGTCCCCCGTGGAAGTCCCCACCCCTAGGTATGGGCTGTGAGGTGGCGCAGTAAGCCGGGTGGAGAGTCCTGGACAATGTACTTCCCTAAGGACTTGTTATGAATGAGCACTCGGAGCCGACTTTGGCCCTGGGGCCTCTTTGTGGTATTCTTGGACTCTTCTCTAGGACCCTGTGGGACCTTAGAGGGAGGGGGCTGTTGAGTCGGGGCCTGTAGCCCTTGGCATGTATTACCCTAGCTTCAAGTTCCTGTTGGTCAGTGGAATACATTTTATGAATCACATTTAACCTTCAATCTAAAAACATTCTGGCACTTTCTTTGGGCTTAAAAAATGTTGCAGGAAGAATGCGTTTCCTTCCAAATGAAGAATTTTTGCATTTGGATGCCTGCTCCTTCATTAAATTCCCGAAGTGAGGTCACAGGCTCTGATCTAATAAAGGACTGGCCACGCTGGCCAGCACGTGCCTGGCTCTGCCTGCATGCATGACTGCTGTAGATGGGACAATCGGTCACAGATTTGAGAAGGGTGACGCATGTTCCATTCCACCTGTGGCACAGCAGTGCACTGGGAACCCACCTTTGCTAAGAGTCTTAAATGAATGGTATGTATAAGCAGCCGGAAAAAGAAGCAGGATGACCAGAAGCTGGTAGATTTATTGAGAAGTTGGCACAGGTTTGCCTTCTTCCTGTTCTGAAGGCTGGTGTTATGGATAATGTGTGGGACATGAAGTGGCCTGGTTTGGTATCTCTGGGTTTCAGCACAATCTTTGACCAGTGCTCTCTATCTCTTGGTAGGTAAAATGGAGACATGAGGACCCCTCAAGAGCAGGCAATCAGCTGAAGCACCCAACAGGCCAGTGCGACTCTGCAGAGAGCCCTTGAGCATTTGGCTGGGGCCTCGGGCTCTGTCCTTGGCAATGACTTCTTCCACTGTCAGGTTCATTATTTTGGAGCAGTCACCTTTTTCTTTTAGTCTCAATTTCATAAAGCAAATCTGTAATTTTCGGTTTCTTTTTCAACTAGTTTTTCTTTCTTTCTTTCTTCTTTCTTTCTTTCTTTCTTTCTAAGTTTATTTATTTTGAGAGAGAATGAGAGAGAACACAAGGGAGGGACAGAGAGAGAGCGAGAGAGAGGGAGAGAGTGAGAATCCCAAGCAGGCTCTGCGCTGTCAGTGAGGACCTAGATGCCAGGCTCACATCATGAATCGTGAGATCATGACCTGAGCCAAAATCAAGAGTCAGATGCTTAACCCACTGAGCCACCCAGCCGCCCTCTCCTAGTGTTTCAAGATTGGAATGAGAGCTGGAGAGAGGGCACAATCATTTTTCTCCACTGCTTTTCTCCCCCTCATCCTTCTTCCCCTCTTTGTGTTGGTTTTCTTACAGATGTAAACTAAAGATGGAAAAATATCTGACAACTCTTCACTTTGATTTTTTAAAATCCACAAATTTGGGGAAATCATTTCAAAAGCTGGGTTCTAGATGTGTGTAATGCATCTCATAGCTCACAACAGATAATGGTAAAGTGGAGATTTTGGAATTATTTCTGTACATGTGATCTGATGTCAAGGGAAAAAGAAAACACTCAAAAACAAAAAATAAAATAAAACACACACACATAACACATAACAAAAAGCTATCAGTGTGGTTCATCCTGCTGTAATCGTGTTGGAGACAAGCAGAACTCACTTCCCAGTGATAATTGCTTCAAACCAGGACGTTGTCACTCACAAAGAATCAGCAACTGGGGTTTTTCTTAAGTTCAAAATGCTTATCAAATCTTGGATTTCTTGATTTTTTTTTTTTGGAATGTATGTAAACATTAATCAAGCTTATTTCATTTATTGAACCATGTCAGATAGCAGGAAGAAAACGAAACACATTCCTTTGGGGAAAAAGAAATCTAATTTATATACTTGAAGTCAGGAGGAATGTTTTTTTCCTCACCTTCTTTACTGAACACACTTATCCTAAAATATTATTCCATAAAACTAGAATTCAGGAGAACTAGATCAGAAAGGGAAATTAAAAAATAAATAAATAAAAAGACAAATACATGAACTTATAGCACACAGAGAACTGAGGCTGGCTAACTTGTGTCTATGACAGGCTATGGTCAGATTCCTTGAAACCTAAGGATGGAATTTATAATATTACAGAAGCTGGGTTTGTGCTGTGGAGGGAAGACTTATAAGAACTTGGCTGCCTTTGGGGGTGCCTGGGTGGCTCAGTCGATTAAGTTTCCAACTTCAGCTCAGGTCATGGTCTCACGGTTCATGGGTTTGAGCCCCTCATGGGGCTCTGTGCTGACAGCTCAAGCCTGGGGCCTGCTTCGGATTCTGTGTCTCCCTCGAGAGACAGGCAATCAGACCTAGATCATGTACTAAATGACATGAGGAATAGGCATATGTTGCTGTAAGAACATGAACTATGACTAAGCAGACATCTGGAGAAAAAATGGGTGGTGCACTTAAAGGGCACAGTATGTGCAAAAGCCCTGTGGTGTTGGGAACATAGCATGTTTAACGATCTCAAGAAAGGCCAGTGTAGCTGGAGTACAAAGAACATGGGGTACAATGGATGTGGTGTGGGATTAACATGGAAGGGTTTGTGTCTTTGTTTTCTGTTATTGATGTTACGCTTGCAGAGGTTGGATTGTCACTAACAGAGCTGTTCTAGAGGCAATTCACACACGAGAAAGTTTAGCTAGAGTCAACATTTACTCAGCAAGTATTCATTGGGCAGCTATATGATGTTGAGCAGTGTACTGGGAGCTGGAGATGCAGAGACAGATATGGTCCTTGATCTCTTGGGGCCATACAGACAAATAAGCAAGCAGCACAATATGCCCTCATAGGATAGAACAACACTGGGACACATGGGAGGGCTACTGAACCCAGACCTGGAGCTTAGCAATGGTTTCTTGGAAGTGATGATTGACTGAGCTTGGAAGCATGAGAGGGAGTTTGCCCAGTGAATGGTCAGGAAGAATATTTCATACAGTCTAAATACCATGGATTGTGTCCACTGAGCCCAAGATCACCCAGGAGTATGATTCATTTATCTTTCTCATTAGTGGTATTTAGTCCTGAGAAAGTTTAATAAGCTGTGGGGACAAGCCAGGCTTTGACAAATGGGCTGGCCTTCTAACCTTATCACTGCCAAGCAGTTTGACCATGGACAAGTACTGTTGTTCACTTATTAAATGGTGGTCATAATATTTGGGGCACTCAGTGGCCATGGTGAACTAATAGAATAGGTGTCTAATAAAGGTCTGCCTCTCTCTCCTTCCCCCAAAATATCTTCTTGTACTCTTGCGGTTATGTCTCTGACAGTCTGCCCTGAAGTGGGTAGAAGAAATTCAGTGAAGAGACAGAGATGAGAGTTGTTTGAAATAAACCATTTGACAGAGGATCTGAACCTCTGGATGTAATGTAAGAAAACACTGATTTCCCATGCCAGAGGCGGGGGGTGGAGGGAAAGGGTAAACAAGGGGTCTGCAGCCCCCAGGAGTTATTGCTTGGGGAAGTAAGTACTCTAAGTATCTATCTGTCATCCTCAGGGCACCCTCCAGGTTCAGACTGCTTATTTTAATATAGAACTTGCTCTGACTTTTTCAGGAAAATTACAGTTGCAGGGGAAGAGAGAAAGTCTGAGCGCTCCCCATTCCTGTGGACAGTGAGGCCACTAATCCTTATGTCCTGACCATTTGCGCTCATTCAGGAAAGTAAGGATATTGTTTCACTGGGCAAGGAAACCAAGTAACTTGATTTTCTCACTGAGTTACCTGCAGCCTACCTGTCCCATAAGAGCAACAGGACAGATTTGCCCAAACCACCGTGGAATGCATTGTTCTGTCTTTGGGGAAGAGTGAGGTTGGCAGCTTTAGAGTTGCTGCAGTGTTGTGTCAACTTGCCGAATTTCCTTTGTTGGCCATCTTTGCATTTCCTCCTGCTGAGCCTTGTAGTCCTCCTCTAGAAGTATGAAAAGCTGGATCAGAAGATAACAAGGACCTGAGTCCATAACATGATCTCACATGGCCTTCATGATAACCCTCTGAACTTGGAGGTTCATGGGCAGGTTATGGACAGGTGTCTGTCCCATAAGGATGAAACAACTGAGTTAGGGAACTCAAAGCCATGTGATCTAGAAGTGGTATAACCAGTCTCATTGACTTCAAGTGCAAATTCAGTTCTGATAGGACTTTTTGAAACAAACCATCACTTACCAAAACTCTCATTATCTCCTTGCCAGGGGAAAGCAAGAGTAAAATATGGGTATATATAGGCGGTCTGATTAGCTTTTTGATAACAAGGAACAGAGACTTTTTAGTAGACCTCATGTAGCAGGATGTTCCCACAAGGTTTCTTCTGCCTTATGGTTCCCACAGCCTCTTAGAATATGCAGTGGCATCTCTTTTTGGATCTCTCAGTATTTGTTCTGACTGTTAACCAACCAACCAACCAACCAACAGCAGTCAAACCTAATAATTTAAGGATTCTCTATCTGCAAAATCTTCTGTTCACTAAAATTTATTTGTAACACCCCAACTCAATACTCTGGTGCTTTTGAAGTCATCTGTGGACATGTACAGAACAATGAAAAATTAGACTAGCTTAATGTGCATTTTCCCATCTGAATTCTCATACTGCAAACATGTTCTTTTTGCAGTATAGTGCCATGTTTTTTTGGCATTTCTGTGGTTTTTGTTGGTAATTTCACTGTTTAAAATGACCTTCAAAGATATTTCTAAAGTGCTGTATAGTTCTTAGGGCAAGAAGGCTGTATGTGTCTTATGGAGAAAATATGTGTATTAGATAAGCTTCGTTTTGGAATGCATTATAGTGCTGTTGGCTGTGGATTCAATGTTAACCAACAATATATATTAAATAAGGTGTTTTTAAACAGAAATATACATACAATGAGGTTATATGTTCATGAAATTATGATCAAAGGCTCATAGAAACCTAACCCTGTATTTCCCCTTGGAACAATGGTTCGGTATTGGCTAATTCAGCATTTACAGTAACTTTATAGCACATAACTACCACAAATTATGAGAATGGACTATACACCTCAACAAAACTGCTCATGAGACAGGTCTTGATTAATTGTGCTGTTCCTTCACAGCCGTTTTTGGTCAGAGCTTTCTCAGGTTGTCTGCCTTGAGGTCAGGTCCCACCCAGAGAAGAAGGAATTACACAGAACCAAAGAGCAGGCAAGAGATCCACCCAGGGATGTTTCTCTGGGCACAGACTTGAGTTAGGGAACAGAGGAAGTTTCCTTCAAAATGGAGATGAGGACTGGTTAGGGACCCAAAGTGGGTGACACTTCTCTTCAGCATTCTCAGTGTGTTGAGTGACCACGGGGCCCAGAGGCCCAGTCACTCAGTAGAGTGTGGGAGTGTGAATGAAGAAATAAAGGAATCTGGAGAAGAAGCAAAATCAGATAAGAGGATGAATTGAGTCAAACCTGACTTCTCCAAGCAAGCATAGTTTTAATACTTTAATTGACCAGAGGTAAGACATCTGGAGAAGACTTGCCAGAAGGGAAGAGAGGCATGTCTAGACATGGAGTAAGATCCTGGGGATGCAGTGCTTGGGAAAGATGGTCTTGGATGGATACTTGTGAAAGAGACAGCAGCTAGGTCAGGGCTTGGGGTTCTGCAGAGAGACAGCTCAGATCTGGATTGGACTTGAAGGTGGATTGGGGCCCACACAAGGGTGCAGAGTGTCCCTGGGAGCCAGGGCTGTAATGTTGGGGATTTATGCGGGCCAAGAGAAAACCATCATGAACAAGACTATCCCTAGTTTGATAAGGGAATAAGCTAGCAAAAGCAATAAGAATTAGTTGGACAATTTATTACCTTTGTATAAGTTGTAACCTGAGATCTTTGTAGCTGGTAATAAAATAGTTCTCTGTTGGCAATCAGCGGATTGAATGTGAACAGGGAGTCATCAGACAAGATATTTTAATATCAGGTAACTAGTTATTCCCTGGAATCAGCCCTGACAACCTGTATGGTCAACCACTTTTGTGGTCAGAGTCCTACCTGGATTGGAAGATGCAGTGTACTAGAGAGAGGGAGGGCACAGTCTTCCTTAACCAGGTGTAATTCTTCATGGTGAACTCCCTCGTCCACATGGTTGGTATCAGGGTGAAGATGGGTATACTAGTATGGACTTCTGTAGGAAGCAAGTTGAAGACTCACATTATTGATTCTCTCCTATAAGGGGAGAGAGGCTGGGGACATGGTGCCCAAGAAGACACATTTCACTGTGCCTTACAGATCGGAACATTTGTATGTGGCCTGCAAATAATTCTCTTTGGGGATAATGGAGAGAGTTTGGAAGAAAACTCTCTATTCCCTAAGTCTACAGATTGGTTTTTATCACTTTCTTAATCTTTCAGGGCATCTTTGTAAATGTCATTCAGGCATTCAGTTATGAAACTCCCCCTACACTCATCCGCCAGCCATTACTATAGCCTCTTTCCCATGACATGCAGTCTCCCTTAGGCAAGGGTCCACTGAAGTCTTCACCAAGTCTCCAGACATCAGTATTGATGACTTTTTTTAATGTTTATTTATTTTTGAGACAGAGAAAGACAGAGTGTGAGTGGGAAAGGGGAAGAGAGAGAGAGGGAGACACAGAATCTGAAGCAGGCTCCAGGCTCTGAGCCCAAGCACAGAGCCTGACACGGAGCTTGAACTCATGAACTGTGAGATCATGACCTGAGCCGAAGTCAGATGCCCAACTGACTAAGCCACCCAAGCACCCATGTATTTATGAGTTTTGACCACCAATACTCACTGCAGATCAATTAACTCCCATCTAAACTGATGTGTTTGTGAGAAACAATTTTACCTGTTATGGAATGAAAATTCCACCAAAAAGACAAAGCGTGCCATTGGGTTTCCATGCTGATTGCCATGGAGATGTGGCAAGCTTTTGCTTTCCCTGTTTCAGATACATCTGCTTATACAATCAGTATTCTGTGTATCCAAGTCAGCTCAGCATCCTTATTCCTCCTTACCCTATCACTCCTCATTCTCTGCTGAGCCTGAAGTTCTCCTAGAAAAGAACTTTCATCTATAACGGGATGAACAAAAATGGCTTCCCTCTACTCCCCATTTACAAGAGAGAAATTTGGCAGTCAGAGAGAACTGTCTGAAGGTAGCTCTGACACAACAAAGGCTTTCATGCTTAGCAACCCCTGAGTGGGCTCTGAGTAGAGAAAACAGGCCAGGAAGGAGCACCAAGTGCCTTCAGTACAACAGTGGTAGGTTTGGCAAGAAGTCCATGTCATTTGAATGAAAAGGACATGTTTTCCTCATACTCCATAGAAAGCTAGACTGTGAGATGGTGTGGCCTTTGAAAGACAATTAACCCACATATTAGTACAATAGGCAGTTCCTAAATAATTGAGAGAGCTTGCCATCAATTGCCATTGTTGATGGAGAAAGACAAAACTAGAAGTGAAGTACCATGCACCATCTGCTCCCTGGGCCTATCATTTCCAACCCTTGGGTTTAGTGAAAGTCATTTCTTTTGCCCTTGAAGTCAAGAGAGGCCTGAGCAGAGGAAAATCCCATGAACATCTAGTAGGCTACAGGGATTGTCAGTGATAAGGAAGACCACAAGCCTTGACCTCACTATCAAATTTGTGGTTCCCAGAGGCCACTCCCTGGCTCCTGGGACTGATTCTGCCCCTGTAGCCATAGTGATCATTATCAAGTGTAGATCTGCTCATTTTACCCCTTTGCTTCTGACCCTTCAGTGGCTTCCTATCACTCTTAAGTCCTAAACCCAAATGCTTCCAAGGCCTCTGTCACCTGGCCCCTGTCCAACTCTCCATCCCTTTTCTGCACCACTCTTACAGAGGCAATTGTGCCACCTTCTTCTGGTTCCCAGAACCCTTCCTCAAAGCTCTTACACATCTGATTTCATCTACCTGTACCACTTTTCCTACACCTCTCCACACACCCTTTCCCTGTGTCTACCTAATTCTTGTATTTTTCTTTGGGTGGGTCTCAGGTACATAGAATTGGGTTGATTATAATCTTTGTTCCATCACATACTGTCACTATGCACAGCTCACTTTTATACAGTTAGCTATTTTTGATGCAATAAGCACTTGCAAGTCCACCATTACAAATGAGAGCCAGGGCCCTGATAATAACCCACATCCATGGTCTTCCCATTCCATCTCTCTCCTTCCTTTCACCTGAGGAAATCCTGTGTTCATTGTGTCCTTTTCATGTGGTAAATATTCCTAGTGAGTACACATATGCAGAGTCATTTCATTGCTCTTATGTAACCTGTAGCCTGAGCTCTTTGTGACTCGCAATAAAATGGTTCTGTCCCTGTGATCAGTGGATTGAACGTGGGCAGGGATAGGCATTAGAGCAATATCTACTGAAACCCAAGTTCAGCTGCTCGCCCCGGAAAGCCAATACTCCAGAAACAAGTATTGGTTGAAAAGGAAGGTTTTCTTTGTTCAGTAGGCTGGCTCCTGGAGAGATGGTGGACTGATGTCCAAAGACCACCTCTGAGATTCTGGGCTGAGGAGTAGGGTATTTATTTATTTATTTATTTATTATTTTAATTTATTTTTTAATTTTATTTTTAAAATTTACATCCAAATTAGTTAGCATATAGTGCAACAATGATTTCAGAAGTAGATTCCTTAATGCCCCTTACCCATTTAGCCCATCCCCCCTCCCACATCCCCTCCAGTAACCCTCTGTTTGTTCTCCGTGTTTAAGAGTCTCATGTTTGGTCTCCCTCCCTGTTTTTATATTACTTTTGCTTCCCTTCCCTGTGTTCATCTGTTCTGTGTCTTAAAGTCCTCATATGAGTGAAGTCATATGATATTTGTCTTTTTCTGGCTGACTAGTTTCACCTGGCATAATACCAGTTCCATCCACATAGTTGCAAATGGCAAGATTTCATTCTTTTTGATTGCCAAGTAATACTCCACTATATATATATATATATATATATATATATACATATATATATATATATATATACCACATCTTCTTTATCCACTCATCCATCTGTGGACATTTGGGCTCTTTCCATACTTTGGCTATTGTTGATAATGCTGCTATAAACATTGGGGTGCATGTGTCCCTTTGAAACAGCATACCTATATCCCTTAGATAAATACCTAGTAGTATAATTGTTGACTCATAGGGTAGTTCCATTTTTAATTTTTTGAGGAACCTCCATACTGTTTTCCAGAATGGCTGCACCAGTTTGGATTCCCACCACCAGTGCAAAAGAGATCCTCTTTCTCCGCATCCTCGCCAACATCTATTGTTGCTTAAGTTGTGGACTGGTGGTACAGATGAATCCTAACATGTTATTAGGTTAAGGGATGTCCCAAAAGATTACATGTAAATGAGACTCTTTTGGCAATTTAAAGTTAAAAATGCAAATAAAAAGTTATACACACACATATATTTGTGTGTTGACATGAAACCATGCCCCACAGGGTTAATGAAGTTGAAACTAACAGAAATTTAAAACTTGTTTTTCAGAGAATTATTTCTCCCTAATCAGCTACTGTGTCTTTTCAGACCCTACTAACAAATTCACTAGCTGTCTCTGCATAAGCCTGGACTCAAGGTCAACTGATATGGTTCCAGCCTATGAACAAGCAAGGCCCTGCATTCCTTTCCTTACCAGAGATAACAAGAGCCCAAGACCCCATCCAGTTTATACCAGTTATTGGAGCAGACCCATAGCCTCTTCTTCTTCTCCTAAGATAACCTCCTGACAGCAGGGGCTGAATTTTGCCTCATTTCAGTATTAAGTCTCCACCCCCAAATGAACATGGGATGTATGTTACATATATGTTTACTTAATGCACATGCTTCATCTTTCCTCATGAACAGTTATAACTTTCCCTGCCTTTTCATCAATGTATATGTAATCTTCTACCCTGAATTGCTCCTTTAAAAACCCTACTCCTACTATAGATGCTGGAGAGGATGTGGAGAAATGGGAACCCTCCTGCACTGTTGGTGGGAATACAAACTGGTGTAGCTGCTCTGGAGAACAGTGTGGAGGTTCCTCAAAAAATTAAAAATAGGTCTACCCTATGACCCAGCAATAGCACTGCTAGGGATTTACCCAAGGAATACAAGAGTGCTGATGCATAGGGCCACTTGTACCCCAATGTTTATAGCAGTGCTTTCAACAATAGCCAAATTATAGAAAGAACCTAAATGTCCATCAACTGACGAATGGATAAAGAAGATGTGATTTATATATACAATGGTATACTACCTGGCAATGAGAAAGAATGAAATCTGGCCATTTCAATGTGGATGGAACAGGTGGGTATTATGCTAAGTGAAATAAGTCAGGCAGAGGGACAGATACCATATGTTTTCACTCATGTGGATCCTGAGAAACTTAACAGAAGACCATGGGGGGAGGGGAAGGGGGAAAAAAAGTTACAGAGAGGGAGGGAGGCAAACCGTAAGAGACTCTTAACTACTGAGAACAAACTGAGGGTTGATGAGGCGTGGGGGAGAGGGGAAAGTGGATGATGGGCATTGAGGAGGGCACCTGTTGGGATGAGCACTAGGTATTGTATGGAAACAATTTGGCAATAAATTATATTTAATATAAAAATAAATAAATAAAATAACAAATAAGTAAAATGGAATAAACTCAAAAAGTAAAAAAATAACCTACACTGCAAATAAGTAATTGATAGATCATACAGATAGAAAATTAATAAGGATTAATAATATAATTTAGAAGGCTCACATAAGAAATATATATATATATATATATATATATATATATACAACTTTCTAGTTGTACTATATTGTGTCATATTGTGTCATGATAAAGTAGTTTTTTAGTATTTTTGTTGAGATTTGTTTTGTGGCCTAAGCCCTGGTCAGCTTTTAAATGTTTCAGGACTGCTTTCCAAGCATGCATATATGTATATGTGTATATATATATATATGTATATATATATATATGTATTATAAATTACAATTTTATAAATCTAATTTGATTATAAATTACAATATTAGTTTTTACAATTATAATTATAAATAAATTATAAATTTGTAAATTACAATTTTTATAAATGTAATTTAATTATAAATTACAATATTATAAATGCCTTCCAAGCATGCATCCTGATATATATATGTGTATATATATATATATGTGTGTGTGTGTGTGTGTGTGTGTGTATGTATATATATCAGGATGCATGCTTGGAAAGCAGTCCTGAAACATTTAAAAGCTGACCAGGGCTTAGGCCACAAAACAAATCTCAACAAAAATACTATAAAACTACTTTCTCATAACACAATATAGTACAACTAGAAAGTAACATCAAAAGTGGGCCCCCAAAGCTCACATATCAGGAAAATAATAAAATACATGTGAATAACTCATTGGTTAAAAAAATATAATAAGTATTATTAAGTAATTAGAACTACTTGTAAAATCCAGCTAAATTAATACTTAGAGGATGATTTATAGGCCTGAATGTATGTATTGAAATATAACAAATATTAAGAATTATGATTTACACAGCACAAAAACAGACACTCATATTAATGGAACAGAATAGAGAACCCAGAACTGGACCCACAAACCTATGGCCAACTGATCTTTGACAAAGCAGAAAAGAATATTCAATGGTGGCTTATGGGCCAAATCCAGCCTCCTTGATGCATTTTGTATGGCTATCACCTGAGAATGGTTTTTAAATTTTTTAACAGATGAAAAAGATCAAAAGGTTTTTGTTTCATGTGAAATTCAGTTTTTAGCATTCATAAATAAAGTTTTATTGGAACACAGCTATGTCCATTTATTTACATATTGTCTATTATTGCCTTAGAACGACAAGGTAGAGTTGAGTAATGGTGATGGAGACTGGCCCCAAAAACCTAAATATACTTGCTATCTGGCCCTCTAGAGAAAAAGTTTGCAGACCCCTATACTATCAAATGCTATATAATATTTTATTGTTTGTTCTTCCATTTCTGTATTGATGAGTTTTTGGTCATTGTAGTTGAGAATATCTAACCTAATTGTGTTGTATTCAGAGATCATGGTCTGTATGCCACTTATTTTTTTGAAGTTTATTAAGATTTTCTTTATGATATCACTCATACTCAAGTTTTGGAAATCTACCATACATTCTCAAGGGGAAAAATATATATATTCTCTAAAGTTAGGTATACCATTATTTGTACATTAGGTTAAGTTTTTAAATTGATTTTTATAGGTCTTCTATATTCTTGATTTTTGTTTTTGGTCTTCTAGATCATTCAAAAACAAACAAAGATATATTGAAATATTATACTATGATGATGAACTTATTTGTCCCTGAAGATTGGTTTTACTTATTGCTTTGTATATTTTCAGACTATTTTTTTTAAAGGCATGCACATTTTAAAAATAACATCTTAGTCTGTTTGGGCTGCTATAACCAAAATTCCATATACTGAGCAGCTTATAAACAACAGACATTGATTTCTCACAGTTCTGGAGGCTGGAAGTCCAAGATCAAGGCATTGGCAGATTTGGTGTCTGGTGAGACCAGACCATTTCCTGGTTCATAGATGGTTGTCTTCTTGCTGTGTCCTCACATGATAGAAGAGGTGAGGGAGCTCTCTGGAATCTCCTTTATAATCCCTTTCATAAGGGTTTCATCCTCATGACCTAATCACATTCCAAAGCATACACCTCCAAATACATCATGTTGGATATTAAGTTTTGAGATATGAATTTTGGGGTCATACGAACATCCAGTCTATAGCAGCATCTTAGCAAATGGAGCCTATTGTCATAATGTAGTGATCCTCTCTCTCTCACCAAAAATGTTAGCTATATTACTATAGACAATATTAATTATATAGATATATAGATTAATACAGATATACCAGCTTTCTGGTCCTGAAAGCTGTGGGTTCTCAAGTTGGCCAGGGGAAGGACAGACTCTTATTGTTATGTCCCAGCAGGTCATCAGAAATAAGATGGATGTCCTGTAGTCTCAGGATGACCCAGGTAGTTGTCAGGGTCCTCTTGGTAGGATCTGTTGCGTGGAGTTCTCTTTTCTGGAGTAGGTGTTCAAGTCAGGCCAGGGTGACCACGTGGTTACATGATGGGGTGTGCAAGTACAGAAAAAATGGCCTAGCCTTTGGGATTGTCTCTTAGGCAAAAGCATCCTAACAAATCCATCAAAAACACATAGCTAAGGCAGCCATGCCTTTATGTTAAACGTATCAGAAGCACCTGAATTCAAACCACCATATTACAGTCAAGTTATACGGGCAGCTTTATATCCATCTCAACTTTTGAGAACTTGAAGGGCTGTCTAGTGATGAAAGGAAGTTTCATTTCAAACTTAGATCTGGGCTTCAGGATGGGAACCCTTGTGACAAGTGCTCAAGTACCTGTTATACATGCTTGTAATACTTGTACCTATCTTTCATAGAACATATTTCAATCTGTAATTATATTTTTATTTTGTATCTATTCACTGCTTCACATAAACTGGAAGCTCCAACAGGGAAGGGGTTACATCTGTGTGCTCACAAATATATTCACAGTAGTAAACAGAATGGTATAAAAGAGGTGCTCAATGAACATATATGGAATTGAATAGGCTTAAATTGAATGGCAGTTCAATAATCTGCTACCCTGTCTTCTGAACCCAATCTTCTTATCTAACACCCTGTATACACCCTTTTTCTTTTGTTCTATGTTACCTTTGGAACACAACTAATGCCCAAACACAGGCACTTCAAGGCATAGATTTTGGTTCACAGCAAGAAAAGACATTTTAGTAGAGCCCTCAAGCAATGCACAGACTTTGTTCTGAGGAATGTTCTCTGACAACAGAACTAAGTCAGCTGTGAAGTGAAAATTCAATAATGTAGACGTGGGTGGACCTGAAGCTACAGCTTTCTTCCTGAGGTTCAAGGAGAGGCTGAGTGTCCAACTGTCAGAGATTCTGGCTTTGGGTGGCAGTTGGAGTAGGTACCTTCTGTGATGGCTTCCAATTCTAACATTCTGTGAGCTTCCCACAGTCCTGACTCATCTGAATCATACTCCTAAAGACTCTGTAGGGTTTTAGCAAAAATAAAGAAAGAAAAAAAAAGCTAACTCTAGATTGCCAAGATCAAGTTAGGTCAAGTTGTGCTTACTGTGTTAGTTTTCCATTGCTGCTATAACAAATTATGACAGACATAGTGGTCTGAAACCACACAAATGGATTGCCATATGATTCTGTAGATCAGAAGTCTTACTGCACCAAGGTGAAGATGTTGAGAGGGCTGCATTGTTTTCTGAATGCTCTCGGGGAGAATCCATTTCCTTGCCTTTCCCGATCCTGGAGGCCACTTGGAATATTTGGCTTATGGTCCTTTCCTCCATCCTCAAAGTCAGCAACAGCTTGTCTCTCTGACCTTACTTCTGCAGTCACATTTTCTTTTCTGATGATGGCCAGGAAAGGTTCTCTGTGTTTAAGAACTTGCATGATTACATGTGGCCCACCAGGATAATCCTGGATAGTTTCCCCCATCGTTAGGTATTTGACCTCATTCACATCTTCAGAGTTCCTTTTGGCTTATCAGGCAACATATTCACAGGTTCCAGAGATTACGATATGGACATTTGGGGGGTCATAATTCTGCCCATCTCATTACGGAGCTGTATCTTATGATAGTTTGGGATTTCTTGGGCATCAACAGGGAATGCTAAATCTTCACTTTATAAAAAAACATTTGACTTTTAAAGAAATCTCTAATTTTTAAATTCTTGTGTACCTTCCAAGATCCAGTTGGACATTTTCCACTCATCAGAATGACAAAGATTTTTTAAAAAATATTATTACCTGTAGAAATCATTTGCATACACCATTGTAATGACATCATCTGAGGCAGACCTGGTTGAAACTGGCTTTGGCTCAGCTTGGAAGGCTCAGACTTGCCTTTTGTCAGTGCCAAGGGATGAACTGGCCCTGAGAGGCTGAGTCAAAGCAAGTAATTAATTAAGTAAATTGGAGTGCAAATGGACAGTGTCTAGTTAATTATATGCCATGGCATGGAGTTCATGGCATGCTATCATAACTGGTTTTGCAAAGCTCCCATATGGCTTTAAGTTTTTAGCTTAATTTTTTCCTCTCATTCCTCATCCCTCTTCCTATCATCTCTCCTGATATGTAGCCAGTTCGATGAGTTTCACATGTGTAATTGGAGATGTGTGTGTGATCTCCAGGTGGATCTATGCAAACTGTCTCAGGAGCCTATCCCCAGGAAAGGCTATTCCAACTTGCAGCCACATGCATTCCTGATATCATGAAGGATGGCCCAAAGGTGTTTCAGAGTGGCTGTCCTACTTACACACCTATCAATATGCTGAGAGCACTGACTTCCCACTTACTCCTACCCTGATGAGCATAAGGTGGTGCCTTGTTTTAATTTCCATTTCTTTGAGTAATAGGGAATTTGAGTGTACGTATTAACAAATAGTGTTGAAGCCTTATCAGTTGTGAGGAGAAAACTCAGGCTAGTTTATCTACCTCTTCTTGTATTTAAAGGAAATGCAGCTTCCTGGGATTTTGCTTAAAAATCCTTTGGCTAATGTGGGACTATCCTCTGAATCATGATCCTGGTAACTGTCTCTTCTCCCTTCACACTTCTCAAGTTCAAGGCTAATTTTATTCTTTCACAAACTATACCATATTTTTTATTTCTTGGGATGTTATGGCCCAGATTAGATTTTTGAGGGAGACATTTCATTTGTTAGATTTTGTCATGCTGCCTTTGTTCCCGTTAAAGACTTCCTTGGATGCACCCACAGCAGAAGTGATGTGTCCTTCCTGTCTACCTGCTTAAGCCACAACCACATCGTATCCCCACCCCACCCCCACTTGCTTCCCTTTCTGCCTTTTCCACTAGGTTAATGGATCTCAGCCCTGGACGCATATTATAGTCACTAGAGAGATCTTTCAAGCTTCAGTTACCCAGAACCCACCAGCACAGACAAGCTTTCAATTGCCTATAGGGAGGCCAGGCATGGGTACTTGTTAAAAGGGTTGACCAGCAAAAAGCAATTGGACTTTTGCTGCACAATATGGGTGTGACAAAGAGTATGTCTGAAATATAGAAGCTCCTTCAAGGCATCTCTTAGTACTATGATGCTCTGTGATTAAGGTCACTGGAAAACTAAAACAGCCCAATGCAGTCAAGGCTACTAATGGCTCAAAACCTTCAGGAATGAAGGTTTGGGTCACCCCACAGGTGAAGAACCAAGACCAGGGGTGCCTGGGTGGCTCAGCTGGTTAAGTGTCCATCTCTTGATTTTGGCTCAGGTCATGATTTCACCATTTGCGACATTAAGTCCCACATCCTGCTTCATGCTGACCACATGGAGCCTGCTTGGGATTCTCTCTCATCCTCTCTCTCTGCCCCTCCCCTGCTCATGCTTTCTCTCTCTCAAAATATGCACTTTAAAAAATTAAATTAAATTAAAAAAAAAGAGCCAAGACCCAGTGACGTGCTTACTGAAGGAAAAGAAAATACAGAATGGATAGTGACAGAAGATAGCCATAAATACCAGCCATGACCATGACCATGTGACCAGTTACAGAATAAGGTGTGTCATTGTCATGAGTATTTCTTCCTTGTTTTGTTATGAATATGTGTGTGTGTGTGTGTGTGTGTGTGTGTGTATGCAGATATCCCTGTATCGTAACATAAGATGTATTGACTTCATATTGTAGTATTGTAAATTTTACATCATAGTATTTAGTTGCAGGACATCAAAAAGAAGCATAACTGTCATGCAAGGACTTTGTACTCTCTTTTGGGGAAGGGGTTCGTGCATTTCTGGTTGTATTCAGGATAGTTGTATCATGTTGTGGAAGTGTAACCTTGTTGTATCTTTACTTGGAGATTGTTTGGTTTAAGGAGATGTGTAGGAGCACCAAGCAGACAAAGGGGTAAAACTTGTGATGTGTCAGTTGGCTGGGCCACAGTGGTCAGATATTTGGTCAATCATTATTCTGGATGTTTCTGTGAGAGTGTTTTTGGATGAGATGAACATTTAAATTAGTGGACTTTGAATAAAGCAGATTGCTCTTCTTAATATAGGTGCATCTCATTCAATCAGTTGAAAGCCTGAATGGAACAAAGATGGACTTTCCCTGAGCAAGAGAAAATTCTGCCAGTAGATGGCTTTTGGCCTTGAACTGCAACATGGGTCTCCAAGCATTTGGGACTCTAGTTATAGGTCTATTAGCAAAGAGGAGTAGTAGTAGTGGGTCCAGAGGAGAATCAACAGTGTCTAGCAAAGCAACTGCCTCTGGGGAGTCCATTACCATTTCCTCAGGTAATTCAGGGTTTATCCCCTCTGAGTCCCTTAGGAGCAGGGTCCCTAGTTTTATCTCCCTCAGGAGAGAACTTTACCAATAGTAGGTGCTCACTAAATTTGAATTGAAGAAAGAGCAAGGGAAGTAAAAGATGACTTAGAAAATTACTAGAAATTCCCCAACCGGGCACTGTCTTTTTGTCCCAGCACCATTAGTGCTGGGGAGGGGTGATAATCAATCCCCGCTTGTTAGAATCTATTTAAAATAACCTCCCCACACTCCTTCCCAGTTTAAGGAGGCTGATGAGGAAGAGTTGGCCTGGTTCAAGAGGCTTGCAAACCTCACCCAGCCCTGGCCCAGAGGCCCAGCACCACTGCCTCCAGTTTGGCCAGCAACAAAGGACTTCATTGTTTAGGCCTTGGGATGTTTTTTCCTTTTCTTATCCTGATCCCTGCACAGAAAAAGCCCTAAAGACGCTGCCTTCTCTAAGAACTTTGAAAGCCTGAAGGATTTTGTTTGCCTCAGGGGGAATAGAATGAAGAGTGGGAAAAGGGGGTAATTAGTCACTGCCTGGCTCTGCTCCAGGGGCTTGACAAGAATGCTTTCTGAGAGCAGAGGCAGGGAGAGCTGCAGCTCCCCACCTTTATCTTTCCTTAGCTGTTGAATGTAGAGGCTCTTGGAAAAGGCCCAGCAGGATCTTGGGGTGGGGTGTGTGGAGGAGGGGAAAAGGCCTGGGTGACCATCTTGTTTCTGAAGCTCTCTTAGGGACATGCATCCAGGTTTGAAATACAGATACATCACGGCTTTCTGCCATGTTCCCCAAAATCCACTTAGAGAGGCCAGTGGGAGCATTGGGAAGGAAGCCAGTCAGCTCCTCCATGACAGCCAGGACAGAGGGTCCGGTGCGACGGGCCATACCGGGGTACCCCAGAGCAGGAGAGGTCTCAGAACAATCTGTGGAATGATGGGGCAGGACTAGGTCAGGGCATGGAGGCGTAGAGGGTGGTGAGGCTTGCCTGAGCCCCCACAGTGCAGGACAGATGAAGAGATTTTTCTTCCCTCCCTGCTGGTCCCTTCAAAACCACAGCCCTCTTGCTGTGCACTCAGCCACAGTCACCCTGGCCTACCTTGGGTAATTGTGAATATGTGCTTTGAGGGCACAGCCACTTTGATCTAGCTAAGCAAGAGGTATATAAAAGGGGTCCTGCCATCTCCATCACCACTCAGCCTCCCTGATGTACACTGGGAAGGCACAGGTGTGCTCTTGTGTCCCTCCAGAGCAATTCCCTTGGAAGAGTCCCTCTAGGTCACCCACTGGGTGACCCCTGCCTGCCTGTGAGCCGCCACGCAGTCTTCATCATCTCAACCTTCGGGACAGGGTCTCTGTCTTCCTGCTGGGCTCGGGGCAGTCTCTTTCCTCTTTAAAGTTGCCACCAGCCAGCAAAGTGCTTCAAGGGTGTGAACAATCTTTCCTGAGGGGCAAGAGACTAGCGGTGACTAGAAGGAAAGAATGTCTAAAGTGCGTCTGAAATGGCCCTTTTTTCACAACTCACGTGTTAACCTCTTCACAAGGTGCTTCCCTCCCATAACATCCTTGATTCCTAACCTGCTCCCTACACCTCTTGTCAGTTCTTTCCCACTAAAGGCTTCCTTCTCTGTCCTTCCCCAATCAAATTCCCACCCCTCTTTCAGAACCTTCACCAGTGGAGGGGTGGGAGGGCACAATTAGTTGCCAAAAAATACCACTTTAAGGTGGCTACTCAAATCTGTCAAGGGGTCCCTTGGGAAGTTGGGAGAGGTCAGGAAGGATCCACCCCCCAGAGATTTGGAGAGGACCGTGACCCTGCTGACACCTTGATTTTGGACTTCTGGTTCCAGATCTATGAGAACACGTTTCTGTTATCAGATACCACTCCATTTGTGGTGCTTCCTTACAAGATTCCTAGGAACTAACGCAGGACCTACAACTATTTTTCACTTCCAGGTCATCATAATTCATAGTGAAATTTAATGTCTTGATCCCGGGCTCCTCCCCGCATTCAGTCCCATGGATACTTGCTGAGATCAGAAGAAATGCTGTATGTGTTTTTGCCACACTGACATGCATAGTTTGGGTAATTTAGTTTGAGATCCTTGCAGGGACTTTTCTGTGTGCAAATGCTGGCTCTAATCCTGGCTAGTTATGTAAGTTGGCTTGTCGAAAATTCGAAAGGGGAAAACACTAACAGTGACATTTTATAGAGTTCTTTCAACATGCCATCTTTATAAGTCTTTCTCTAATCCTTGCCACCATCCTGTAAATGAGTTAACATCAATTCAAATGTCAGAGGAGTCTTCTTGGGGGAGAGAGACTGACCGAGGAGGCAGGCCATGTTCTGCCTGGTTCTGAAGCCAGAGTCCATCCCAAACTGCTTCTTTGGGGACCAGGGAGAAGGGAGAGAATGCGCCTGGCACAGAGGAGGAAATGCAGGGGTGTGCTGGATCTAGCTCATGCTGAGTTGCAAGACCTGACTATTAAAATTTCAAGACTTTTGCAGGCAGGTTGATGTTATGTTGGTAGTTTGAAACTGGCCACAGTGGGAGCATTTACACCACAGAAATTGGCAAGTACCACAAATCAGAGCTCTTATCTCCCCCACTATGTAGTTTCACTGGGTCACGACTTGATTAGAGGAGAGGGAAAGCCATGGGGAGGCACACTGAGGCCTTCAGCCTGGCATTAGCTGGAAAGGGCTGATGTGGTCTAGGTGGTGCTTAAAGTATTGATGGGATGGACAGTGAAGTTGTACATGACCAAAGCTACCCAATCCTGGGGGTTTAGGAAGGGCCAATCCCTCCCTGGGAGTTTAGGAGCACTCACTGAGGACTTCTTAGTGATGGAGAAATAGTCATCAAAGCTGCTGGCCCGTCACCACTAAACTATAGCAACATGACCAGGAAAAGAGTCCATTTCTAAACAGTTAAATGAACACTCTGGCCCTCAGTCTCAGGGTACCTTTGTGGCTCAGTCCGCTGAGCATCCAACTCTTGATTTCAGCTCAGGTCATGATCCCAGAGTCATGAGATCAAGCCCCATGTTGGGCTCTGTGCTGAGCATGGAGCCTGCTTAAGATTCTCTCTTTCTCCCCCTCCCCTGCTCATGCTCTGTCTTTCTAAAAAAAAAAAAAAAAAAAAAAAAAAAATCCCTGTGTCTACCCCAGATTTGCTCTGGCTGCCACTTCCTGAGGTAGCCACCTGGCTGCTGACCCCCCTTCTCTGCATCTGGACGCTGGGCAGCCATGTCTGTACTAAGTGTCCCTGCCCTGCTGTGACAAACTGATCCAGGACACTAGCTGGCTCAGCCACACCTGTGTCTCCCAGAAACTTGGAGTTTTGAGCTAAGATCCATTGATCTCTGACATTGTTGGTAATAATTTGCATCAGTGGTAGTGCTCTAGAGCTGTGCTGTTGGATAGCGAACTCACATGTGGCCACTGAGCACTTGAAATGTGGCTCATGCAAATGGGCTACGAGTGAAGAGCACATGCTTCAAAGACGATATGAAGACAGAGATTTAAAATACCTCATTAACAATTCTTTGACTATATGTTGAAATGACAATATTGTGGATATGAGTTAAATAAAATGTATCATTAAAATGGATTCCTCCTGTCTCTTTTTACTTTTTAAGATATGGCTACTAGAAAACTTGAAATTGCTTACGTTGGAATTATATTTCCTCTGGACAAAGCAGCTCTAGAGGAGAGGTCCATGAGGCCCCTGGGGCCGGGTGGTTCCCAGCCTCTGCAGACCTGGGTTATTCAGCTGTCTTTTCTTCCTTGAGCCAACTCAGCTTTCTTCCATCCTGTTCTTTTCGTGGTTTACCCTACCAGAGTAGTTTGGATTATTTGTAACCAAAGACACTTTCATAGACCAGCTGAACTGAAATCTCCTTGGGGAGTTGCACAGATGATTCTATGGCTCTGCCAGAGAACCTTCCAATGCTTCCAACAGGTCATGTTCGGGCCCACTCTGAAAGGATGAGACCACCTGGACTGCATCATTCCTGCCTCCACAGACCCGGATTGCGCCTCTGCCTTGATCTGACTACAGATCAAGGGACCTTGAGCTCTGGCCACAGGAACTGCATTTGGACTAGGAGGTTCTACTGGTCAGGCAGGACCAAGGAGTCTGGTTCCGGCTGAGGTTGTGCAGAGGAACTGGATTATGTCACCAGAGACTGGAGTTTAGAATAATAACAGCTTTGTTCGACTCTCCCTGAACCTATGAGGAAGTCCAGGTTTGAAAAGAGCAGTTTCATGAAGCACACACAAGGGTTCTCCCCTCCCCCACACCCCCTCCATTCCCCATCTGGCAAATCGGCCCACCCTCCTGCATGGTGATCAGAGTTTCGTGTCTCTGCACCCAGCCTGGGAACTCTCACTTTAGAAATGTGGTTTTCCTAAGACATTTCAGTTGTTCCAAGGTGTGAGGCGAAACTCCCACAAAAACCTGTCAAAGGCTGGCTTTGGAGTGGAATGTTCAAGGTTAACTCACTGGGGTGAACAAAAATGGTTTGCCAGATTCCAGATAATTATTCCTTCAGGAACTTCTCGCTCCAAGCACTTTAATGAAAAATGATAGAAAGAGTTATTGCCCTCTGAGACATTCAATTCCACCGTGCAGCTAAAGCATCTGCCGTGGACCCAGCCAGGGAAGATTACATCTGCCTGACCATGGAGACGCTGCAATAGTTTATCTTCAAAATAAGCAAAGAAAATGTGTCTAATGAATCCCTAAAGACTGGTATGTGCAGATGGGTTTGAAAACTGCCTCAGGCAATTTTTCATCCTCATTGTAATGGGAATCCCTTGGAAACAAGTTGGAGATCATATGTAAATTTGCTACACTTATAACATTCTTGGGAAGACTTGGAATGAGATGGTAAATGAAGACATTGCAAAGTTAATAAATTGAGAGAGAAACCCTTATTAAATTTTTTTTTAAATGGGCTGCATGTGCCATATTCGCGGGAGGTATGTGGTTTAATAAAATGAAATAAGCCTCTAATGTGTTCCACATGGCTCTGTGTTGAGTAGAAGACAAGTGTGGGTAAGACATGGCCCCTGCCCTCTAGGAGCTTGCAATCAAATGGGTGGTTGAGACAAGACTTAAGTGTGGAGAAGCCGCCTCACCATGACAGATGGCCTCAGCCAGGGAAAAAGAAACAGTCGGATCCTTAAATCAGAAGGGTGGGGGTGGCGTGTGTAGGGGGAGCAGAAATCAGTCCCTGGGGTGTATTCTGTTGTCACTGTCAATTTTTCTTTTTCTTTCTTCTTCTTATTTTTTTTTTTAATGTTTATTTATTTATGAGAGAGAGAGAGAGAGGGAGAGAGAGGAAGGGGCAGAGAGAGGAGACACAGAATCTGAAACAGGCTCCAGGCTCTCAGAGGTCACCATAGAGCCTGACACGGGGCTCGAACTCATGGACCGTGAGATCATGACCTGAGCCGAAGTCAGACCCTTAACTGATTGAGCCACTCAGGTGCCCCTGTCAATTTTTCTCAGTTCATAGCTTAATTCCCAGCCCCTGTCCCCATCTGATTGCCTCCCAACTCTGTCCTTTCTCAGAAATAACCACCACATTGTAATTGGAGTATAACATCCCAAAAGAATTTTTTTTTTTTACTACATATGTTTAAATAAAGAGCTGAAGTAAATGTGGCAAAATGTAATCATTTGATAAATCTGGATAGTGGGTATTTGGTTCTGTTTTATCTTTTTGTTTTCTACTTTATTGTATCCTTGAAATATTTCATAGTTAAAAGATTATAAGTAAATAGTATGTACAATATGTAAATAATAAATTAGAGACTCAAAGACAGAAAGGAAGAAGGAAAGAAATCAGGAAGAGAAGTGAAAATTTCTGAGAATTCATAGGACTGCAAGGTCTCCTTGCATGGAGGTAGTCAGGAAAGACTCTGCCAAGATGAAGTACAAGACCTGGGTCTTGAAAAATGGAAAAGAGGGAGCATAGTCTGAGTGGGAGGAACCCTGTTAAAGAACAGCTCTTCTGTAAAATGAGGAGCTTGGACTCATAAGTTCTAAATTCACACTCAAATCTGATGGCTTATGTCACATTCATTGATTCAATCCACAAGCAACATTTGGACACCTGCCATGTGCAGTTAGTGATACACTGTGTGATTTTCTAGGATGGGTACATGGGAGAGGGACCACCCTCAATCACCATATCCATGCTCATTATTCATCATGCTTAAATATGAAGAATTGACTAACTCTTCATCTATCTCTTTATCAAATCTTTTAAATTTTAAACTCTTTTCAGATGTAAACTATTTCTCATATTTCTCTGTATCCTCCATAGTGTCAAGATAGGACTACGTAAATAAGTAGATATTCATTAAATACTCATTGAATGCTGGATTAGCTTATTCATTGAAATCATAATCAGGAGGCTATTATGTCCTAAATCACAAAAGAAAATACTCTGGAGATGCAAAGATAAAAATAATCTCAGTTTCTAATAAGCTTTCAAGTCTAATAGGGGAGATAAATTGGTGTAACTCACTTATTGCAAAAGAGGTTATTAAGGACCAAAAGAATAGTACAGAGAAAGTGCTGTATGGGTTGACTGATTGCATAAAGTGACACATACATGTTTAAGCTTCTAATATCTGTTAGAGGTTTATTCAGTATAAATTTTAGATAATAGACATGCTACTTTTGGGAAAGTGAACGCTTAAAAATATCTGGTACCACCTTTTTTTAGCTGAAGTAGAGTTGACATACAATGTTATATTAGTTTCATGTGTACAACATAATAATTTGACAATTATATACATTAGGAAATGCTCTCCATGATAGGTCTAGTTGCCATCTGTCATCATGCACAGTCATTACAATATTATTGACTATATTCCCTATGCTGTACTTTATAGCCCCATGACATTGATTTTATAACCAGAAGTTTATACCTCTTAATCCCCTTCCAACCATCAATCTTTGTTCTTCATCCTATGTTCTTCCACTTCTTGTTAAGTGGTAATGTCTGTCTTTTGCACCTCTCCCTTCTTCCTCTTTTTTAACACCACAGAAATAGAAAAAGATACCATCAATTTAATTTTTTTATATTATTCTTTGTTGTAATTTTTTTTTAATTAAGGATTAGAACAGAACCATTTTTTTTTCAAGTTCAATGCAGTAGTAATTTATTCTAACAAACCAAACACTGAATTCAGATTTGATACTTAGGCACTTAGGATGCATCTTCTAATGGTTGCAATGGCATTCTAAAACCTGAAAGCACATCTGCTTCGATAGGTGCTCCTACCTGGACAGGCTCCCTTGGTAGGAGAGACGGGCAAACCAGTGTTGGGCTATGCTCATGTTCTGACCTTTGTGGAATTGCAACCTGGTTTTGAGTCTTACACAGATGCCAGTATAGATCAGTGGATACAGAAATGATAATGGTGGTAATAATAGTAGGCAACATTCATTTGGAGTGCTTCTGATGTACTTATACTGTTCTGAGGACCTGACACAAGTTAACTCATTTATCCTAACAACGATCACATAGAGTGGATATTCACCTGAAAAACACAAAGGAAAACAAACAAAACCAGATTCTTTCTTCCTTCCTCTCTTCCTCACTTTTCTTTCCTTCTTCCCTTCTTCCCTTCCTCTCCCCCCCTCTGCCTCTTTCTTTCTTTCTTTCTCTTTCTTTCTTTCTTTCTTTCTTTCTTTCTTTCTTTCTTTCATGTACAGATCACTACAGAACACTTCATATTTCTCTTCTGTAAGTCCCCTCCCCTTCCCTCCCTTTCCTTTCTTTCCCCTCCTCTCATTTTTTAGTAATACTCTTCTAGAACTTACCATTTTACAAAACAATGCTTTGTAATACTCCTTAGCAAGTATTTTAAACTCCCCACTTATGGCTTAGATGTTCATATTTAATAGAATGTCTCATTTTTGTCTTTTATTCTAAGCACAATAATTGGGAAGCATTCATGGGTAAGAAAATGTTTGATTTTGCTTTTGATCAAGGTGATATAAAACACAAGGTACTGGCTTGTTGGGAGACAAAGATCACACCCTGTAACCTGGCTGACTGGCCTCTGAGTGCTCTGGGTGGGTTTATTTATTTCTCTCTCTTTGTGAAACAAGATCTTCAAATTAATTGTTTGTTATTGATCCTTTACATACTGTTTAGAAATGGGCACAGGATATTGCTCTCATTTGTGGATTTGCATATTTGCACAAATCATTACTTGCCAGTGTTTGCATTTTTAATTTCTGTGGTCTGGAATTTTGTCAGGAGAAGGAGGTCAGGTTTGGGAATTAAACCCAGCATCCCTAACCAATGTCACTGTGGGTATGTTACTAGTTCTTAACCACCCCCACCAGCTGGCGGATGTGAGAAGGAAATGGTGTTAAGCTTGTGGTACACCATAGGGGTTTAATACATGTTCATTTCCTTCTGTTTTTCTAGATTACTCTCTGTGCATCTGTAATTCTTGGTGACTTTTTAATCTCCTTAAATTCCACTGTTCTACTTACACAAGAAGCCAAATGAAATAAAGACCCTGTCTCTTGACCTCTTCATGTTATCATTTCGGTTGTTTCCACCAATTTCCAAATGCAGAAAATGGGGATTACAAATTTACAATGGTATTTTATAGAAGTAAGATAATTTTTTTTCCAGAAAACAGGATTGCCAGTGAAAACTCTTTAGTTTCTGGAATTGAGCATATTATTTTGCAAATCAGGTTTTGTAAAGCCTGCACGCTGGTTAAGTGTACATCAGTTTTTAGAGTCCAGGCAATCTGCTCACCAGGACTCTGGCTAACTGACTTCTCTGAGCCACAGTTTTCTCATCTGTAAAAATGGGGGAAATCATCTATCTTGTAAGGCTGTTGAGGAGATTTAATGAAGTAAAATGCTTGGCACCTGGTGGAATGATTTCAAACTATTGTTATTTTTCTGAATATTCATGAACCGTGATAGCCTTTTAATTTTCTCTGAGAAGTCACTTTTATTTTCTTAGAGGACATACAAGGAACAAAAATCACCCAAATGTGGTACACATCACTAAACTTGGAGTCAGACAGAGAGTGGGGCTTGCCCCCTAGCACTACTCTCTATCAACCTGATCTTGGATTGGACTCTACTCAGCCTCAGTTTCCTATTTGAATTTTGGGTATGATGGGGATAATATCTGCCCTAACTACTTTGTAGCTTTATGTTCTCAGAGAAGTTAACTGATTGGAAAGCACTTTGTAAATCGTCAAGTATTGAACCAAAGAGCTAGTGAAAAATCTTCTCAGGGTCTATTTTCCGTATCAGGAAGAGCTCAGACTTTGGGGCCAAGTTGTCTGGAGTCTGATGCCAAGTTCTCCACTTGCATGTTGTGTGATCCTGGGAAAATTTCAAAACCTCTCTGTGTCTCAGCTTTTACATATCTGTGAAATTAGAATAATAACACCATCTCAGGCGATTGTGGTGTGGATAAATGAGTTAATGCAGTAAAACACTTAGAAAGTGACTGATATATGTAAACACTAAATAATGTTAGTTCTAATAATGTGTATTTTAAAATGGAGGAGTTGGGCTACCTAATCTCTAGCATGCCTTCTAGTTTAAGCATTCTTTGAGGCTTACACATGTCTTGCTTTCTAGAACAAGAAGTGTTTTGAATGCTCCAGTAGGTTTTGTAGTAAGGGTCTTCTGCTGATAGCAAGTTCAGATGTAGATTTTTGGAAATTTCTGATTACTTGGTACTAAGGTGAAGTCTCCCACTTCCCATCATTTTCCACTTAATACTATTTACCTAACTTTCCGGAAACCTATGTGTGGCCTCAATTTTGTCTTGGGATAGGTCTGTGATTTCCAAACTATGTGCTAAGTCACCTGGATTTATAGGAGTGAAATTTGGGGGCTGGGGGATGGGGGACAACACATCCAACAGACACCTCATCATTTACTCACCCCATGAATTACTAGCTTGAGACGGTCCATAGCTTCAATATGATTGCATTAATTTCTTTTGGTCATATCTTTGTGAGGCTGTGTTTTCGAAAGTGACTGCTGAAGGCTAACAGAATGTGAGCCCTCAAAGTCTTGCTAGGTAGAAACTAGATATGAGCAGTGGAGGAAATGCCCCAAGGCAAAGTCCCAAGTCCTTGAAGGGGAATGATAGAGACATGAGCCGGAGGCAAGGATGTTGATTAAAAAAGCTCTACATTATGAACTCAGAGACTACTATCCTGACCTTCCAAGACCTTGGGCCCAACAGCTCAAGGGCCACAGGTGTAGAACACGTGCTCTCCCTTTCCACCTCTGCCCCAGGGTAGCTCCTACACTCAGTATAATTCATTTGCAAGGCAGGTACAACCCTGTGGATGGAGAGACACTTCCCCTGACAGTTCTGGTACAAACCTTGCAGGGTCAAAAGCACCCCTTCCCAACCTATGGGAGGTCCCCAAATGATTGGAAGTAGCCTCCCTTAAAGACCACTCCACTGCACCTCACAACTCCTCCTGGCCCACAGACACCCAATAGCATCCAATTCCAAAAACACCTAGGGGCAGGTTCTATCTCAAGGAACCTGCCATCTCTCCCACCTTGAGAGTGTAGAGTTGCTTTAATATAAACTGCTTTGTGCTTGCAATTTTCCTTTTGGCTATCTGTATTCGAGCACAGATCCCCATGAAAATCTTCTTGTGGGGAATCCAAGGACTGAGACTACTATTCACACAATGCATTCTCCCTCTCACCCCTAATAATGTGACTGTAGGAGTTCAGGACGTTCCACCTCAAGATAAGGTACTTTGGCATGTCGATTATGGAGTTATAAGAACCTCAAAAACAGCAAATGCATGGAAAGGCTTTCTCTGAACTCCCATTAGCTGCTTAAAGACAGAGCCTCTAAAAGTGCTCAGTTGTCATAAATACCCTCCCTGGGAGTTTCATCTTCAGGGAAGATTACCTCTTACCACAGAAGAGGAACTAGAAGTGGATAACACACCCAGATAAACTTTGTCACAAACTATCCTATCTCCCATTTATCCTAAGGGCTATTCATCTTTCTTAAAAATCATTTGCATTTTCCTAAAAGGCCAACATTCTCTCTCCCTTTCCCTATTTTGATGGTATTTAAGCCTGCATTTTAAGTCACCTCAAAGAGTTACTCATTTTCCCTGGGTATGTCCCGTGTACATATGAGCTATCCATGTTAATACACTTGTGCTTGTTTTTCCCTTGTTAAGCTGTCTTAAAATTTTTTTTTGGAAGTTCATTTATTTGAGACACAGCAGAACACGAGTGATGGAGGGGCAAAGGGAGAAGGAGAGAGAATCCCAAGCAGGCTCCACATTGTCAGCATAGAGTCCCACATGGGGCTCAAACTCATGAACTGTGAGATCATGACATGAGCCAAAATCAGGAGTTGGATGCTTAACAGACTGAGCCACCCAGATGCCCCTGCCCTGTCTTTAAAAAAAATTTGTTTATAACTTTTATTTATTTTTGAGACAGAGAGAGACAGAGAATGAACGGGGGAGGGTCAGAGAGAGAGAGGGACACATAGAATCCGAAGCAGGCTCCAGGCTCTGAGCTGTCAGCACAGAGCCTGATGCGGGGCCCAAACTCACGGACTGTGAGATCATGACCTGAGCGGAAGTCAGATGCTTAACTGACTGAGCCACCCAGGGACCCCCTCCTGCCCTGTCTTTTAATACAGGGGTCTCAGCTAAGAATGCAGAAGGGTAGAGGCAAAACTTTTTTCTTTACATTGTAATAAAAATGAAGTATCATGTGTGAGAGATAAGACCATGGACCCAATCAAAGGAGGGGTGTGGAGACTCAGAGCACAGTGAGGTGAGGCTTTAATCAACATTCTTGCAAGAGCAGGTGCCTGATGGATAGGCACACTCAGGGCAGTTACAGCAGACAATTTATCTCCTAGCATGCAAGTCCCTTCTCTGGTTCCTCATTGGCTGAGCACTACAGAGGTTACAGCCTCACCCAGAAATTGTGTATGCCCAAGTAAGGCCAAAAGTAGTTTGAATGGAACAAATGTACATTCCCTGAGGTGAAGCAGAGACTTTCAGTCCCTCCTCCCTTTGTTCTTTGGCTCATGCTCATTACAAAGCCAGAGAATATAAGCCCGTGAATCAGAGAGGGGAAGAAGAACCAGGAAGTGAAGTGTCTATGGGTTTGGGACTCCAATGTGTGTGGAGGGTGGTTCGTACATATTTCTAGTAGGTTGTAAACCTATTGTTAACTAGACAGCACAGCTTTTATCTGGTATTGCTGATAATAAATCATCTCCCTTACTTCTCACACTTCTCACTTCCCGTGAAAAATTAATGGGGAACAGGAGATGAGGACGATGGTGCCCAATGACACGTGCACACTGAGCACACATCCAGGGGCAAGTAGCTGTGGTTAAGAACGAAATACTATTTTCCTTTCACTTTATGTGCATTGTTTTTTCAACTGGCCATCAAATTAGTAGAACATAAATATGTATGAAGTGGTTTGGAACCTAACGGTGTAATAAAGTGAATTGTTAGTTACTTGCTTCCGCCCGCAATGCTGGAACAAAAAGTTACCGAGACACTGAGGGCACCATGAACCTAGAGAATCTGGGGACCTTTGGCTAGATCCTTCCGTTTCAGGATTTTCTTTGAAAAAGGCACATTCCTTGAAAAAGGCACAGATGCATGAAATAACGCAGTGCCTACAGTTCAGCGAGGCTTGGGGGTTAATGAAGGCCTGAGAAATTTGTGTGTGGAGCGGAAGCTTTGCAAACTCAGATTTATCTTGTGTACACATCCTTTGATAGTCCAAAGAAGGGCATAACATATTTGGAGGAGGTGGGGAAATCACATTTTCCATAATAAAGTAGAAGAGGCTTCTTTACTTTGAAGTATGTTCCCTTTTGGCTTCTTGAAAGTTTCTCTGCATTAACAATTTGTACTGATTTTAGCTACTGATGAGCAACATTGTTTTGGTGAGTTCTGATTAGCACATGAATACCCTGCCAGAGGCCTCAGGGAATGCAAAGCAGACACATTTGCAATTGAATATCCACTTAACATTTGGTCTGGAGTTTGAAGTCTCAATCAGTTTCCATGTGCCCGGCATACTCTACTGGGACTCTTGCCCAGATGTGAGTCCCCTGGGCTGTAAAGGTTTTGTGATCACAGTTTTGTGCTACATCCTTTGAAGGGATTGAGGACCCTGAAGGGAGAACTGCCCTGTAAACTGTATGAAGGTGTGAACACCTTGTCCTCAGGCATTGTGGGGACCTTCCTCTACATTCACTTCTTCTGTTTTCTTTTCCTTAAGGCAGTATGTGCGCATCCAGAAATCAGATACTAACAACAGAGTCTGAGATGAAAAGTGCCAGTCTTCTCCTCTCCCTTCTAAGCCCCATTCCCATCCCCCCAAGAAACTCTCTTGTGCTAATTTTTTTTTGTGTGGTTACCTTCATAACTGTAGACAATATGTTTATAAAATGTACTTTCCTGTTTCCAGACTTTATCAATTTTACACAATTTTGGATATCTATGTTAGGAGGAAAGCTGGCCTGTGAATTAGCTGACAATAGGCAGGTTAACAGGAGAAGAGTTTATTATGCTTGTGGGAACACTTAAGAATTAGTAGTAACTGGCTCAATGGTCAGAGGTAAAGGTTTATATACCAACTTAACAAAAAAGGGAGAGGTTAGGATTTTAATGGGGGACGTCTGGAAGGTTCGATTGCTCATTTTGATGGTAATAGGTAGCTGAATTCTCACTTTCCAGTGCTAAGGGCCAGACTTCTCACAAACAGGAAGCTCCCTGGGTGGGATGGAGGGGGGACAGTCAATGGCAGCTGTTTTGAGAGAGCTTTGGTCAAGTTCAGGTAATATTTCTTTCTGTGCTCCCTGATTGTTCAAATAGTTTTGAATTAGAGTAATTTTCATATTGCCTTGTGGGCTGTTAATCCCTTCATCTTCCCCATTTTGAAACTTCCCAAGAAATTTCACAAACAAAGAGCTGGCTTAGTTGCTATGGAGAGAAGACTTGGTTTACAAGTTGGGAGCTAACAACTCTCAAAGGGAGAGAATGTAGATTCTGAATCTAGAGGGTTAAAGATTGGATTCAAGATGGTGGAGTGTGGGTGGCAGTGGTAACTTGATGGATTTTCTGGTTTTCAGTTTGAATATCTTTGGTGATGGCCTCCCATACATGGTCTGATGTGGTGATCAGTCCTTTGAAGTTTTTATCAAGTCAACCAGCTTCAGCTTGCAGGATTTTTTCAGCTACTTGAGTGAAAGAGCAACTGCAAACCAATCTAGAGTCCCGGAAAGGATCTGAACAGTTGGGTCTCAGTTTTCAGTGACACTAAGTCAGTAAGGTGGGAGAAAAATGAAAAGCATGAAGTTTGAGAGTTATAACCAGATAGAGAAGGAAGCTAGAATAGACAATTTGGCAAGGACCAACAAAATGTATAAGATGGCATGATCTAGTCCCGTTTACAAATAGATAATAAGACCTCAAAAAAAAAAAAAAAAAGAAGCAGAACTAGAATATGATAGCCCACAAAGGTGTGTTATAGTTTTCTATTGAAATGTGAACTCTCTCTACAGCTATCTTCTGCTTTGATCAAAGATAATCACAGTGGGATTATTCTCATTTACAAAATAAGTCTGGTCGCATTGAATCTGGCCTGATTATTTACCTAAGTGCAGCAAGAATAGTAATTGACCACACACACCTGTTTAAGTTTGTTTTCCTGGAACTTTTATAAGGAATCTCAGATATCTTTTAAAAGCTTCTTGGGACTGGGAAGCCAAACCAAGAACTTGCCATCAGACTTCACCTGTATGCCCTACACATGTGGGTGAATTCTTCTCTTCTTGAAGTCCCCAATTCCTTATATCCAGAAAATACAACAAAAAAGAACCAGAGATTTTCCAAACAAAAGCCGTAAAAAAAAATCATAGTTATTTTTCATTAGCTTATTTACTTCCGGGTAATTAATTCTTGTTCTGCTTGAACTGGGGTTTCCATTTCATGAACTCATCAGCTTCTCCACTAGAGTTTTTGGAAATCCTGACTTAGTCCAGTGGTATGATCTCAAAGTTAGTTAAACAATGCCATCATGGAGCACCTGGGTGGCTCAGTTGGTTAAGTGTCCAACTCTTGATTTCAGCTCAGGTCATTATCTTGTGGTTCCTCAGATTTAGCCCCACATTGGGCTCTGCACTGACAGCATGGAGCCTGCTTGAGATCCTCTCTCTCCCTCTCTCTCTCTGCTCCTCCTCAACTCACTTTCTCTCTCAAAATAAATAAACATTGAAAAAAAATGCCATCAGAAGTTTTTACCCCAGACATGGTCTTTATCATGGGTTTTTGAGACAGTACCTTCTTGATGAAGGTGAGGAACTGTGGTTTATAGCTATTTGTAAGGGCTCTCAGAGAAGAACTGGAGAGAAACCATAGCTATCTGTGAATGGTCAAACACCTGACACAGCCATGATTAAAGATCTGAGGAGCATTCATTATAAAAATAATGCAACTGACTAAGAAATTTGGTTACTTGTTTGACACACAACATTTAAAATAATAACTGGAACTATGTCTAGTAGCATTATGCCATTCTGTCCATTATCTGACAAGCAGCATAAGGGCATACCATGAACAGCAAGGTCATTGACAAATTTCTAAGAATTTCATGTTTTCCTGAAACTTATATTAATAGCATTTACCTATACAAATATAACCTAGGGAAGGGTAAGTATCTCTTCTTACCTGACAATGCTTTTCATACAGTGTAACATAGCAAATGAACCTAATTATGTTCTAACATTTTTCTTTTTAGCTCAGCTTCTTTCTCTACTATCCCCTCAAAAGAAGCTGAACGGTTGTGCACTTCAGGGTCTAAGGATCAGTCCTTCCCAAACAAGAGACTCTTGGAGAAGCGTCAACGGCAGCTGTTTTTTGGAAGCTCCACTTAAGTTTCGATAGTTTCAATAGATTCTGTGGCTACTGGTCATCCAAATGTTTTCAGTTTAAAGTAATTTTTATATCACTTAGGTGGACTTAACTAATGTGCACTCCAAACTTCTCTCCTGTTTAATATTTGTGTGACTATTTTTGCTTCTTTACAGCCTTGAATAATGTACTTATTTATTTATTTATTTATTTATTCATTTATTTATAAGGGATTGAAAGTGGGGAGAGGGGCAAAGGGAGAGAGAGAATTTTAGACCGGCTCCACATTCAGCGAGGAGCCTGACGTGGGGCTTGATCCCACGACAGTTGGATGCTTAACCTACTGAGCCACCCAGGTGTCCCTGAATAATGTACTTTAATTATTAATTCTTCTTTCAACAACTTTAAAGTCCATCAATTTTTTGCAATTAAGATACTAGGATTCCTACACCTTCCCTTTTGCATTTCCACTCCCCATCCTCTGCTAGTTACATGTAAGTTTACCATCTTCAGATTGTTCACATTTACTTTCTCTCTTGTAACCACAAAGCTAATTCTGAAAGTGCAAAACCAATAAATAGTTCTAAATAAACACTACTAAATTTCTGCCAAGTGATGTGAGTCTTTAAATGATGATGGGATTTCTACGGAAAAAAATGTATATGTGTTCCTATCTATAGATGCCATTGTCATTCAAAGAACAATGTTCCTAAAGCATGATAGGGTGTTTTTTTTTTTTTCATACTTTATTGTTGTTCCAAATTATGCCATAATTTATTCTGCTCTTAGTTGGAATGTGTTGGCATTTAGGGTTTTTTCCTAAAGTTTCTAATTACCTCTTTCTTTCCTTTTTTCTTTCCCTCGCTTTCTTTTCTTCCTTACCTCTCTCCTTCCTTCCTTCTTTCTTTCCTCCCTCCCTTCCTTCCTTCTTTCCTTCCTTTTTTCTTTCTTCTTTCTTTCTTTCTTTCTTTCTTTCTTTCTTTCTTCCTCTTCCTCCCTCTTTTCAAATTATCTCCTAATTTTTTTCATAAGTTCTCAATAATAATTTGCTTTATCAAGTTCTCATCCTCCCCTCTTTATTTCTTGGAGACTTCCCAGAACTTCCTAAGAGAGGATGCATGAGGTATAAAACTTCTGAGCCTTGGAACATCTCAAATTACTTTTATTCTCTCTTCACAGTTGATCATTGATTTCTTGGTTGACAGAATTTTAGAATTAAAATTATTTCCATTAGAAAGCAGAAGTCATTACTCCATTATTTGGTAGGCACCAGTGATTCTAAAGAGCAACCTGCTGCTAGTCTGAGTTTTGTTTCTTTGTAGGTAATTTCTTTTTTCTCATTGGAAGTCCATCGGATGTTCTCTTTATCCTTGGTATTCTATAATTTTGTGAGAATAGGTCAAGGCCTTTTTCATTTATTGAGTTGGATCCTCCCTCAGGAGGCCTCTTTTTAAATATATAAGTTTATTTATTTATTTTGAGAGAGAGAGAGAGAAAGCTTGCAAGCAGGGAGGGGCAGAGAGAGAGGGAGTGAGAAGATCCCAAGCAGATTCTGAGCTGTCAGCACAGAGCCCGATGTGTGGCTTGAACTCACAAACTGTGACATCACGGCCTGAGCCGAAACCAAGAGTCGTATGCTTAACCAACTGAGCCACCCAGGCATTCCTGGAGGCCTCCTTTACCTGAAGAGTCCCTTAATCTGGAGAAAATTTTATTTTTAATTTCTTTGATTGTTTTTTAGACTCCCTCTTTTTCTGGGACATTCATTAGATGAAGTTCCTGGATTAATCTCTCTGTCTCCTTGTACATATTTTAATATTTTTTCCTCTACATTTTGAGAGGTTTCTTGCACTTTGTTTTCTGGCACTTCTCTTGAATTTTGCCAATCCTCATCAGACACACTTTAAACTCTAAAGTCTCTTTTTCTCCAGTTTTTTAATGGCTTATTTTTATTGTTTGAGGATGTAAAATATATTTTTCACTAGGATGTTTTTAAAGTGTTCCTGTGTTCCCTGAGTTGTTTTTGTTTCTTTTGTGTTTTTTTTCTCTTTTGAAATTTTTTTCTGAGTGAAGATATTTGTGTCTCTTCATACTCCTAGTGATCTCTGGCTTTCTGTTCACACTTAGGGCAAAAGGACTGTGTGGCCAGATGGGCTGTGTCTGGTGCTCAGTAGACTGGTTCCTGGCCAGGCCTCTCCCTCCATAACAGAGTCTTAGCAGGAACTTCATAGGAGGCAAAGCAGGGCTTCTAACTGGCAGTTTTTACTTTAGCTGAGAGAGGAGTAAACTGTCTGATTGAGGGCCTCCTTGACCTTCATGCTTGAAAGAAAGCCTTCTTCTAGCTCATCAATATTTACACTAGAAACCCAACTTTCCCCTGAAATTTATCTGATTTATTTAGAGAAGACTTGGAAAGTACAATATTAATGGTAAATGTAGATCATTTTTTTTTAGAGATCCAACTTGGGATATAGCTGTAATAGACAAAACCAAACCAAAAAACAAAAAATCAAAACCCAAAACCGTATAATAGTGTAATATAAAATAATTATACCTGTATGTATTATAACAGAAAAATGTGAAAAACAGCTGGCTATTTGAAGCTATACATTATCCTGTAATACTTCTAAAGTAATACTTTTCTGTTACATACATAGTATTATTTAAGCTAAATAACAGTAGGACTAGTTAATAGTGGCAATTGGTAGCAATTAATAGTAAATAATACTTAAAAATAATTGATAGTCTGGCTGGCTCAGTTGGTGGAGCCATCAATATGACTCTTGATATTGGGGTCATGAGTTCAAGCCCCACATCGGAAATACAGATTACTTAAAAAAAAAAAATTTGATAGTATCTAAACAAACAGTATGTGTGAGGAAATGTAATAATATTTTTATAATGTTTCTATCCCCAATACAATTTATTTTAACACTTTGGGGGGAACTATTTATTGAATATTTTAATTTTTTAAGCTATATCATTGTATGTTCTGAAGATATATAAATGTAAGACTTTAAAAAGGGAAACATAATAGGAATAATTAAATAGTTATTAGTTATATTTAATAGAGAGAGATAACAGTGACATTTTTTTCTGTCCCATGACTAACCTGGATATTTTTACTCTTTCTGTTTCCTTTTACAATAATACTTCTTTGAACTGCTTACAGCTTTTTGGGCAGATTTCTTTTCTTTTCTGTAGTGGTAACTGAAAATGGTCAAACTCTACAGACCTGAAGCTCTGCTCTTATCAAGTCCACATTATACCAATTTCCAGTGTCAGGCCAACATGCAGCCTCCAGCTGCATAGCCTCTCCACAAAGGCATTTGACCAGAGGATAGTTAGGATTTGACTTACTACAATCGCAGGATTTTAGACCTGTAGTAATTAGTTTCCATATTTCCAGATTGTTCATTCACTTTGTTTAAAAAAAATTTTTTTTTAATGTTTATCTATTTTTGGGAGACAGAGAGAGAGACAGAATGAGAGCAGGGGAGGGGCAGAGAGACAGGGAGACACAGAATCTGAAGCAGGCTCCAGGCTGTCAGCACAGAGCCCCACGTGGGGCTCAAACTCGAGAGCTGTGAGATCATGACCTGAGCTGAAGTCAGCCGCCCAACCGGCTGAGACACCCAGGCACCCCATGGAATGGCCTCATTCACTTTGTATCTACAGGCTTGTTCCTATAGACCAGATGTTTGTCAATCAGGTTCTTTGTGTCTACAATGTCCATCACTGTTAAACACGCTGAAGCACATTGGGTGCCATAAATTAAATCTCTCTTTCTCAGGGGAAATGGTTTTAAAACGCAGAAGTAATTTGGACTTGTGAAATCAAAGCTAGCTTCCAAATAAACTACAGTTTTAGTAAACAAATTAAGGAAATTCTATTTAACTGGGCTGCTCATTTCTGGTAACAATGTTTTGAGTTCTGAAGTAGTCCTGCTTCCCAAAACATGAGTCATTTTCTTGCTGTGTGACTTTTTATTGCTTTTTATGCTCTATGTAGGCATAGAGCGTCAAATAGCTCAGGTGTGGTCCATTCACCTTTTCCTAGGTTCCTCATGGCCTCTTCCCGCATCATCAAACTGCTTTGGAGAAACAGCATATAAATCTTGTTTTACTATCATCCTTTTCTCCATTCTCATCTGTAATATATTTTGAAACAGATAAAGGCATTCTTCTTGTCTCACATTTAGACAATATGATTTTAAGGTAGGCCAACTTTTAACTTATTTTCTATGGCAGGCAACAATGATAGCTGTCTTGTAGGCAGGAAGATACCTCCCACTTTTATGATGTCAAAAATCTCATTATATTCTTCTGCACATTTTGAATAACAGGAAAAATAATCAAACACTTTCTTTATGAAAGCTGCAATCTCATAGGTAAGCAAATCACATCTCTTTTTTTCCAATGTTCTGTATAAGGTGTGGAGGACATTATTAACAGGTAAAATCTTTTTATTTTCTTTGTTAAGCAGTTTACAGACTGAGTGGAATTTGCCAAAATATAGGCTTGCATGGCTTGCTGAATATACAGATAGATTAGCAAAGTCTATTTTTATTTGGACAAGATTGTTGATTAAGGTGATTTGAAATTCTAGTTTTAAGATTGAAGTAACTAAGAGATGGGGGGTGGGAGAATTTTTACTTATTGCAATTCAATTGTTGATATACATACAGTGGGAAGCATGATCATTGGGAGGATCTCACAGAATGTGTATATGAGACCAACATGAAATTTATCAGAATTTGCTCTTTGTCCACCTCCAGGGCATTTCAGTTGCATTTTCTTTTTTTTTTTATTTATTTTTATTTTTTTTTTTTTAAATTTTTTTTTCAACGTTTTTTATTTATTTTTGGGACAGAGAGAGACAGAGCATGAACGGGGGAGGGGCAGAGAGAGAGGGAGACACAGAATCGGAAGCAGGCTCCAGGCTCGGAGCCATCAGCCCAGAGCCTGACGCGGGGCTGGAACTCACAGACCACGAGATCGTGACCTGGCTGAAGTCGGACGCTTAACCGACTGCGCCACCCAGGCGCCCCCAGTTGCATTTTCTTAATCAGAATATGACTTCACTCAATTTTTTAATACAGCAATCAAGGGTACAGTAATGTGTGCATGTTTGCATGGTATATACTCAAGATGATTCAGCAGTCACAGCAGTGGTGTCCTTTGGGGAAACAGAAAACCTTGAATGGTTGTAGAAATACATCCTGTCTCATTCTGGATGAGCCTGTCTCATCCTGGATACTTGAGATCCAGTCTCTACGTGTGCTTTTAGATCCACTTCTTCACTGTACCTGAATTCTTTTTGGCATTTTGTGTGGTATGCTCTGTTTTGGTTACTGACTTCCCTAAGCCAGTTGTCTGTGTCCTTCCATCTGTCACTAACATACCATAGCCATTTAGCCTTCTTATTCAGTGATGTCTGGGTCATGAGGGTATACGTATTGTAATTGTTCTCATTTTGATTGTATGAACTCTTAGAAAACATGATCAAAGTACTCACAATGTGAAAAATTGAACTAGCACTATCTCAATACAAAGAACAACAGTTCTCCAGAAGGAAAATCAAAATTACAGTGCACTTAAATTGCACACATAAACCATGTCACTCAGGGTGACAAAACAACGGAAGATCCATCATTCCGAACCAGAAATTACCCTTACCAACCAACATCAGCACTCAGGGGAAATGACAGTGGATGGCAAATAATCTGTGCCATATTTATTTGATGTTGAAGACAGGACTGCTGTTAGCCCCTATTTTAGGGACCGCTGTATGGGGTTTGTACTCCTCCCCGCCCCCTAGTATCCCACACTTATGGTGGAAAATCAGCACTTCTCACATCTGGAAAGGATTGCCCTGGATGTGGGACTTCCAGTGAAAAGACCAGGACAGTCATGAGCAAAGTGAAGCAATGGTTACCTTGGAAATGTCTATGGGTTGGGGGAAGGAGAAGAAGTAGGGGTTTACCTGTCCTCCACACAGACCTATTGTCAATCCTTGGCTTTCAGTTCCACTTCCCAGAATTACCCTTTGAGTTGACTCACCCTCAAGATCTCCAGGTAGACTGCCAGAGAGACTGACTCTCTGTGAGGCATGATCTAGTTCAGAGGTTCTCAAACATGTTGGTCTCTGGACCCTTTATACTCTTAGAAATTATTGTGGACCCCAATGAGCCTTTTGTTATTTGGGTTATATTTATGAATATTTACCATACCAGAAATTAAAACTTAGAGATTGAAAAAATAATTATGTATTCACTTATTTTAGATAATAATAATAAACTCATCGCATGTTAATAGAAAAATAATATTTTTTCATGAACAATAACTACATTTTCCAAGTCAAAACAATTTAGGGAGAAGAGTAGCATTGTTTTACATTTTTGCAAATCTCTTGAGTGTCTGAGTTAATGTCTGGATTTCCTATCTAGTTCAGCATTCAACCTTCTGTGATAAGTTATTTTGGTTGAAGTATACAGAGAGAAAAGTTGACTTTGCACAAATATGTAGCTAGGAAAGGGAGGAATATTTTAATAGACTTTCTAGATAACTGTGTATATTCTTCTATTCTACATCAAAACTAAGGGTTAAAATTAATAAGCCTTTACTGTTTCAACATGTAACAATTGATATAACCTTCTTAAGTGAAATTGTTTTGTCTGTTTGCAAGTTCACGGGAGTGAATAATGCAATGACTACTAGTATGGTTTGGTCTACTGCCTAGATCCATTGTGGGCCTCTGAAATTTTACCCACCATTGCTTTTGTGCAGTGCAAGTATCAACAAAGTGAAAAAAGGCCAATAACATCTTAGTGTTAGTATGAAAATATAACCACGACCTTATGGACCCTGGGAAAGGATCTGGTGGGCCTCTAGTGTTCTGAGTTACACACTTTGAGAACTGCTCATCCAGGCCAGGTCTTTCTTGGCCTATTTTATTCATTAATTCACTCCCATCCACTTTCCTTCAGAGGTGTTTTGAATTCTCTCTTTGATACAGGTTTACTCCATTTTATATTTTCAATCCTTTATTGTAGTGGAGTCTCACTGCATATGGTGAAAGCAGGTATGTTTGGCATATTGAAGCATAAGCCCTTATGTCTCTTTCTAACATTTGCCCTGAAAAATCATAAAACTCACAACTAAAAACTTCACCAAAAATGAGACATATTCCTTTGGAGATATTATCCTTTTTTCAAATATAATATTTTAAATGTTCAAGACCAAGAAGTTAACTGGTCTCATTTATGGGGACTCCGTCCTGTTCAAGCAGGTTATTGAAAGGACATGACTACCAGTTGACCTGAGACCTGGGCCTGGGCATTCAGAGGCTTTTCACTCCCTCCCCTTTCCTTGGAAGGTATATTCTACTTACCATTGCTGTCAGCAGAGCTATTTCATGCACATGGCCTTGAGAGAGAGAGAGATGTTGCCAAGATCACCTGGACCATGTGACTGAACCCAGTTAAAGCCACTATGTAAGATTGGTGCACTCTTTGGATGCTGGTGGGCAGGTGCAGAGATCTATTTGCCAAGACAAGCCTTATATATAAATTCCCTTGCCACCTGCCACCTACCAATCTGGAGAGGTCTGCCTCTTTCTTTGGTCTCTCCTTGTTATCTCTGTATGGTTGCCAGTTTCATATTTCATGCCGGAAGCTCCTGAGGTTTTGAACCACATCATCAGCCAGAACTGGATCTCAGTTACAAGAGAGGTTATAAGGTTAGGCAGGGCCTGATTAAAATACCCTGTGATTGGTCAGCACATGAACTCATGGTAAAGAGTTTCTCTTCCTTTGATCCTTTGCAATAGAGGTTGACTTGGTGGGTCTGGAACATTCAAGCCGTACACACCACAAAGAAATTCTGGCTCTCGACTGCTCCTGGGACCTTTAAGCCCTCAGAATATCCAGCCTGATGAAAGCACCCTATTTCAGTGGGGTCTCGAGCCACAACAGATAATTTATGCTAACAATGTGATATATGCTGCTGGCCTTGGGCCACACAGTATCAATTTGACTGCTGGCGTGGCTAGAGATTGAGAAACTATTATCGGCTATGTGGGCATTCCATGCCTATGTGACTGATGCCTAATGAAAATCCTGGACACCACGACTCAGGTAAACTTTCTAGGTTGGCAATACTTTGTGGTGTTGTCACACATTGTTTGCTGGAAGAATTGTGCACTGTCTGTATAATTCTATGGAGACAGGACAACTAGAAGCTCATGCGTGGTCTCTCTCTTCAGGACTCCGCTTTATGTGTCATTTACCTTTGCTGAGTGTAATCTGTATCTTTATGTTATTCCAAATATAACTGTGAGTAGAATAGATTTTCTGAGTTCTGTGAGTCCTTCTGGAGAATCACTGAACCTGAGGGTGGTCTTCAGGACTCCTGACAACAGATCCCTTCTGCCCACTCTGCTATACCCCAAGTTATCTTAAAGAGAGAAGTTAGGCACAGATGCTGTGTACCCTTAAGGTGTTCATGGTTTAGTGAGAGAGGTAGTTAATACTCCCAAAGCACAATACAAGGTACATAGTAAGGAATACTGTAAAATGGATCCACAGGTTCACAAGGCTTAGGAAAGAAAGCTGGGGTATTCTGACAGAAGGGTGGAGGTACTAGAAATGTATTAAAACTCAGGGAACAAAAAAATCCAAGTTGCATTTGGAAATGAAATCAATGGTCAGCCAAATCCTGAATTAGAAAGTCCGAAGTCCGTAGTTCTTCCTCCCTGACCTTTCCCTTTTTGTTTTGCTCTTTCTTGAATTCTTTTCCATCTGGCTGGCTTTATCAAAATATCAACAATATCTGATTTTTTTTTTACACTGTAACAGGAACTCATTCATACCAATTAAGTTCTGCCTCCTAGGTATTTGCTTATAACAGCCTTTTATTTGTAATGGGTCCAGGAGTGCTCTGCCTATGGTAGAACAACATATGGCATCAGCAAGGTAATATTTTTAGAGAGGTGGAGATAGGCTTTTCCTGGCCACTGAACTCATTGTGGCCAAGGCTTCCTGGGAAAATAAATCTGCTGTGGTTCATCTGGGGGTACAGCTGGGTTAGAGGAGACAGTAGGGTACCAGGCTGTCCCCTGTCCTCCCCTTCCCCCCCCCCCACCTTAGTTCTAAACCACCTCATCTTCCTTCCAAATGCAAAACTCCCACGTACACAAGATTATCCTGGAGCATCTCTTCCCTTCATTTCTTCTCCCTGTGTGTGACCATGACCTCTGGGAAGCCTATCCATGGACCAAGACCCAGAGCTTCTGAAATCTGGGTTCTCAAGCTCCTAGGACATCTATTTTGGGAAAGTGAGCTGGAGGTAGCTGCTTGCGGACAGTTTGTGTGCATGTGTGTGCACGCGCGCTCATGCGTGAAAGTGTATGTGCGTAAGGTGGTGTTAATGAGGGTTTACAGTGAAGATTTTCTGTGTTAACAAGTAGCTCAAATAGAATACTTCTAAGTTTCAGTTTAACTTAAAGATTCTAAGGATACTTGATTAAATGAGGCCTGGGAAATACAGGGGAAAGATCATTGATGTCAATTATAAAAATGCAGAATAGCAAGAAAACGACACTTTAAAATTTGGTTTTCTCACTAAGAATATTATTAATAGCAGTCGTTTATGAACACGACTGGCAATTTAAGTTCATTTGCCATGTAATATGGTAATACTTATATAGAGTAAACATGTTACTTTCTTGGTTGTGTTTTACTTGATCAATAAACTCTACAAACATGCTCACTTTTCATTAGTTTCTTATTTTATTTTTAAAATTTTATTTTAGGGGCGCCTGGGTGGCGCAGTCGGTTGAGCGTCCGACTTCAGCCAGGTCACGATCTCGCAGTCCGTGAGTTCGAGCCCCGCGTCAGGCTCAGGGCTGATGGCTCGGAGCCTGGAGCCTGTTTCCGATTCTGTGTCTCCCTCTCTCTCTGCCCCTCCCCCGTTCATGCTCTGCCTCTCTCTGTCCCAAAAATAAAAAATAAAAAACGTTGAAAAAAAAATTAAAAAAAATAAAATAAAATTTTATTTTAGAGAGAGAGAGAGAGAGCACACACACTCAAGTGGGGAGAGGGGCAGAGGAAAAGAGGGAGAGAATATTAAGGAGGCTCCACGCTCAGTGTGGAGCCCAATGAGGGACTCAGCCCCATGATCCTGGGATCATGACCTGAGCTGAAATCAAGAGTCAGACATTCAACCTACTGAGCCACCCAGGTGCCCCTCCTTAGTTTCTTCCTTAGATGCAGTGGTTGTCTACTCATGACTTAAAGTAAGTGAAAAGGAACATAGACTGGGAAGACTCCATTGATGGAGGTGACATTTTGGTACTGTTGTGGTTTTTGCATTCTGGATTGTTTGCAAATTCCACATGACCTTCCATTCTGGATTGTTTGCAAATTCCACATGACCTTCCGTTCAGTGAATGCTTGCTATGTGCATGCCTGCTATGTGCTGCTCCCCCTCTGCAGAGAAATCAGGGGCAGACAGGGACACGTTGTGGGGAGCTGTTTATAGCTCTTACCCTAGAAAAGTTCTCTCAGATGGTGAAGAAGTGACCAGCTTCAGGCTACTACAGAGCCATTGGCAGGAAGTGCTGAGGACCCTCCTGCCCTTTCTCCTGCCTTTGCCCCTGAAAGGTGCCAGTCCAGCCCCACTCTACCCTGGCTCTACTCACATTTCACCCCACTTTTTGTTTCTGCATTTGAAGAAAAGAGCACTTTTCTGTGAGTTCACTCATCAGACTTGCCTCTTCCTCATTACTTCAGGGAAGCTCCTGAACTTAGCCCTATTTCTTTAGGTCCTTAATTCCATGTTGGTCACCCTGGGAGTAACCCTTAGGCTGGTGTTTGTTTGTTTTTTTAATGTTTATTTATTTTTGAGAGAGACAGCCAGAGTGCAAGTGGAGAAGGGCAGAGAGAGAAGGAGACACAGACAGAATCCAAAGCAAGCTCCAGGCTCTGAGCTATCAGCACAGAGTCTGAAGTGGTGCTTGAACCCATGGACCGCGAGATCATGACCTGAGCTGAAGTCGGATGCTTAACTGACTGAGTCACCCAGATGCCCTGAGGCTGGTATTTTTAAGGGGAAATTGTTTACCCAGTTTAATTGTGATCTTAACCTTTATATTCACCCTGTCTTGAAGAGAATTCTCCCTTGGAATGATGGTCCCAGAAATACCCTGATTCTGTATCTCTCTCCAAAATGAAATGGGGTCAAATGTCCTACTGAAAAATCTCCTTTTACATGGGCAAGAAACAGTGGATCATCCAGGTGGGGGAAAAAAAAAAAAACAAAAAACTCTGTTTAGGCACCAGCCCATGATGAGAGTCTCTTCACGCTGGGCTGCAGAATCCTGGCTGAAATGATGACATCGGGTCTACCCGAGTCTGGTTACACATGACGGGAACTACATCTTTCTGGAGATTTACACTGTGGCTGCGAGGTAGACTGGCAGAAATAAGACCACAGCGAAAATAGCAATGGGCCCACTTCCCATCTGGGTGAACCTGGACACTGTAAATAATGTCGTTGTCCCTTGATTATTTCACCTGAACAGATGTGCTAGTTTCTTGGGGCTACTGTAACAAAGCCCCAGAAACTGGACAACTTAAGACAACGGAATTCATTCTCTCTTGGTTCTGGGGGCCACAGGTCTGAAGTCAAACTGTTCACCTGGCTGTGCTCCCTCGGAAGGCTCTTGGGAAGAATCCTTCCTTGCCTCTTCTCCAGTGGGTGCTAGCATTACTTGGGGATTTTTGTCCTGGAGCTACATCCCCCCAGCCACACAGCCTGTGTATCTCCACCTGGTCCTTCCTCTGTGCGTATCAGTCTCTGCAACCAAGTTTCCCCTTTTTATTATGACACCAATCATATTGTATTAGGGCCCACTCTAGCTCATTGCCTCTGTAAAGACCCTGTTTTCAGATAAGGTCACATTCTGAAGTACTGGAGGTTAGGACTTCAGTGTATCTTTTTAAGGGATCACAGTGCATCCCAAAATACATAGGAAAAGTATTTACCTTATGAGTAATCTTTTAGCACTTATATGAATCCTATAAGGGAGAGATATAATGATGATGATCACAGAAAGGGTGGTTTGAAACAATTGAATCTGTAACTGTCATTCATTATTTCCACAGATGCTTCCTGAAAGCCGACCGTGTGCTAGGCATTAGGGTCTGACCCCTTATACTGTTCCCACCTGGCTCCTGCTTTGATCCAGTTTCCCCCCAGGTCCTGCCAGTAGCTCCCTCTCCCCCACATGATCTCCTCGCTGCCTCAGTGGCCCAGGCACTGTACTAGGCCTTTGGCTGCTGACCCTCCACCACCAGCACTGACGCTGCCTTGCTTTCCCAGCCCCATTCTTCCTGCTTTGTCTTCCTAACCTCCCAGGATTGAAGTTCTGGCTTCATTGTACCCACCAGGTCTTTGCTCCTGTATTTTATTCCTACTGGGGGTGGGAGTGAGATTTGAACAGGAGCTGATGAGGCCCTTAACCAGAGGCCATCACGGAGACTTTCTCTAAACTGGGAGAGTTTGAGTTCTCTTCTTTTGCCATCCTTGCTTTGGTCTCATCTGCTGCTCTTGTGGCTTCTAGGCTACGTGTCCCGCATCCCATGTAGAGCATCCGGCCATATGTAATCAATGTGCAGCATCTCAGGGGATTTAGGGATTAAGGGGAGGAGGCTACACACACACACACATACCTGCTACAAGTTCCTGATTTATTTAGTCAGGAATCTTCCTCTTAAAGGGAGTGAGGTGGTTCATGTAGAAGGAGCAGAGGCAACATATTTTGGGATGGGTTTTCCTTGGATTTAACAGGACATGCAGCTGCTGGTGACACTTCTCTGCAGGTAGGAAAACTGCATGTTACACTTCCACTTTATATGTAAACATATATGATTTCTTTTCTGTTTTAACATGATCTCTGGAAGTTGTCTCTGAGAGAAGTGAGTGGCTAAGGACAGACATTGGATAGAGACTTATAATATTGTCCTTGTGTCCATTTTTAATTCTATGCCTTATACATATAATAACTATTCAGAATTAAATGATATGTATATTTTTAAATAAAACTTTTCAAAAGCCAAAGACAAAAGAAAACAGTGTAGATACCCAGACTGTACCCCAGACCGGTGAAATCAGTATCTCCAGAGTGAGGCCCAGGCATAAATAGTTTCTAAGGCCCCTCCAGTTATTCAGATGAGAACACCTGCTTTAGAGCAATGTTTGCAGACATTGGGCTTCCCCCATTCTTGCACCAAACTCCTCAGCAGGGCCAAACTCTCATGGCTGTGGACACATAAAGCAGCCGCAGTCCCAAGTATCTCCGAGGCTCAGCTTCCTCCCTGGATTCCATGAGTCTGACACCCTTTCCCCAGGGATTCCAAACCAGCACCCTGTCCCTGATTTAATTCAACGTGGCCGGATGAGCTTCAAAAGCAATACAAATCCATTTCCCTGACGCTTGCTGTATTAATTACAGAGAATTCTGAGTCTCTCTGGCTGCACATGCTCCCAGTCGAGCTCTTGAGTCTTTGTCAACTGTATCTTTAATTTCAGCTTTCCTCGCCCCCAAGTGGCTGCGATCTGTGATCTTCAAGTGTTGACAACGGGGAGAGAGCACAGCGTGGCCGATAAGAATTACCCAGCCTGCCCAGGATGTGACTTCCAGGCATGGAATGTGAATTCCAGCCACTGCTCCTTTCTTGCTGGGGTGAAGCTGGCAGCGCTGTTTTTCTGGGGAGCGCCAACCGATTTGGTAAGGGTTCGGGGGTAGTATGGGCAACAGTTGCATTTATCAGAATCTCAGATAATATATGTGAAAGCTCACTAAAAGTTATGTTTTTAATAAAAAAAAAAAGAAAAATTGAACGCCAGCTCTGTGGTCCAGGCCTGGGGCCAGGCCCTGAGGGCACAAAGAGGAGAAACAGCCCAGAAACAGTCCATTCCTTTCAACCCTCAGCTGTCTTGCAGCCTATTCACAAGTGAAAAGCCAACACAGAAAACAATGTTAACATTTCAAAAAGTTGAGAAACTCAGCTCCTTTCAAAGAAAAATTTGGAGAATTAAGGAAAAAGACTTCTGTTGTTTACTTCTTGTTGAGTCTGTTCTCTGCCTTTCCTTGTCTACACCCTCCTTCTATTTTTCCCCTATTTCCGTAGTGCCTCCTTATCAGTCTGCCTTTCCCAGTCTAGGGTATGATGAGAATTGCATCCTGTCTAAACTATCGTGTTTGAAAATGCTTGTACCTGGGGCGCCTGGGTCGCTCAGACGGTTGAGAGATCTACTTAGGCTCAGGTCATGATCTCAGGGCTTGTGGGTTGGAGCCGCGCATCAGGCTCTATGCAAAAGCTCAGAGCCTGGAGCCTGCTTTGGATTCTGTGTCTCCCTCTCTCTCTGCCCCCTCCCCTGCTTTCACTCTGTCTCTCTCCCCCTCAAAAATAAATAAAAATTAAAAAAAAAAGAAAAAAGAAAAATGCTTGTGCTTTTTTTTTTTTTTTTAATATTCGTGCTTTTTAATCGAATTTGCCATTCTTGGGAGTGTGGGTTTACTCAAATAAAATGTGAATCTATTCCGATAGATAGTACACAGTCATTGCTGTGGCACCAGACCCTCTGAAGAGGGCAGTGAACTCAGTTGAAGATGTTTGCTGAGTATCTGCTGTGAGCCGGGCACTCACCGTGCGTGCTTCATAACGTGGTGAATATGAGAATGAGGTAATTGGATCTCTGCCCTCAGGGGACTGAGGATCTGTCAGGGCTTGTGCCCCCTGCATCCCTGAGCCTGGAACCCTCACTGCATGCTTGGGGCAGCTGGCAGAGAGGGATCTGTTGTGGTTCATGGTCACTCAGCACTTTTGTGGCTCCACTGACAGAAGATTCCAGCGCTCTGATCATATTGATCCTCTTGGGTAACAAAAGACCAGTTGACAAAGCCATGCTTACTTGTGGCTAGAGGAACTGGACTCCTGTGTATTACCAGAATATCTGTAATAGAAAATATTTGAAGCCAAATTCTGTACTTTAGTTTTCAGATACGCATGTGTTGAGCACAATTGTCAGAGGAAAGGGTAGAAATGATGAAGCCGCCCTGCCTTGAGAATTTTAAAAATAATTTACTGCCCGGAAAGCATTCACATCCATTGTTCAGCTGCTCAGCCCTTAATTTCCCCTACGTGCCCTGTGTAGTAACCATAGCCAAAGTTAACGTCATTCAGGACAAAGAAACTGTTGTGAGTTTGGGATCAACCAAGTTTGCACTGATGAGTTCTGACTCTAGGTAGTTTGAAAGCCAGGTTCATCCTGCTAATGACAACATCCAAAGTTCTTGACTTGAACTGAAGCAACTCCCTTTGAGGGGGAAAAAGGGAGTTGGCACCTTCTGTAGAGACAGATGGCTAACCTTGGGGATGCCCTAGGGGCTGGGGTGGATTACAAGACACGCGTTATTTTTGCTAGCAAGACTCTGCTAAAGCAGTGTTTCAGGGAAAATGCTAGAGGGAAGACGATGTTTGTGCAGATTGGGGGACAATGATGTTTTTCTAAAATTTCAGCAGCCAAAAATCACTTTGGATTACACCCAAGGCCAGTGTTGTTTTCACCCTCTCCAGTGACCCCTCACACTGGTTCTGATCCTCCAGCCTCTGTTGGAAGCTTGGGAGTTGAAGCAAAGCTTTCTGGGAACCTAGTCTGTATTCTGCAGCATGCCGAGCTCCAAGCATCAATTTACTGGAAAGTTTAACATTTGGAAGGCAGGTTTTTTGTTTTGTTTTTTGAAATATTTCATGGTAGAACTGGAAAACATCAGCTATTGTGAAGAGAAGGCATGGCTTTAGAGGAATAATACTTTGGGGATGACACATTTTCCTGCCCTAACACCACCAAAACACACACTCACCTCCTCTACATGGCTCTCATGCTTTCTCTTGTGTCTTGTCTCATCAACGTCCACCAATCAGATGGGAAAGACGGGCTCCCACACAGAAAATTTTAAACAGTGCCTGGAAAACTGGCTACTTTTCACTTTTGTTTTGTTCTACAGGCCCACAGAAAAAAGATGTGTTCTAAAATTGTTTCCCATTGTCTGGGTGTTGATGTCTTCTCTATTTCCTGGCCTTCCTTCTCCATTTCCTTCCTTTGCACTAAAATCAGCTTCCTGAAATGGAAAATTTGTTGGTGGACAATACATATTGACTGTTGCAGACATCTTCCAAATTTTTCTCATCATATTTGGCCCATATAAAATAATAGAACATGGATGAAAGTCTGGTGTTAGTTCAGAACAAAGAGGTGCATAGATCTTGTTGGTCTGGGATTGAGTCCTTTTGTGCCTATGGGCCCAGCATCCAGTTTGGTTTAGCATTTGTTGGATTCTTCATTTTTATTTATTTTTTATTTTTTTATTTTTTTGTTTTTATGTTTTTTTAATTTTATTTTTGAGAGAGAGAGAGAGACAGAGAGAGAGACAGAGTGCAAGTGGGGGAGGGACAGAGAGAGATGGAGACACAGAATCTGAAGAAGGCTTTAGCTCTGAGCTGTCAACACAGAGCCCGATGTGGGGCTTGAACCCACAGACCGTGAGATCATGACCTAAGCTGAAGTCGGATGCTCAACCAACTGAGCCACCCAGGAGCCCCTGGATTCTTCATTTTTAAATGAAATAGTATTATCAATAGTTCCATTAAAATAAGTCTGGATGGCTTTAGTAGACTTTCTCTTGGCGGTTCCAACTTTCTCTACGATCATATGCAGCAGGATGTAAGATGCATGTGCAATGGTCTTATCTGGAAGATAACCAGCAGCAACTCCTCTCTTTTCCTGGCCTTTCCAGCTGAAAGACAGAATGGTTTTCTGTCAAACACTGAGAAAATGAAGCACACTCTCACAGGAGCTGCTAAGGACAGCAAACTCCTCAGGTCTCAAGTGGTAGTGGGAGAAGCCTTACCAGTCCTGCACCTGTGGGACCAGCTGGTGTGTCAGCCATGTTTGCTGACATGTATGCTGTGGCCTGCGTGATGAAGCCTCCAGGTTGCTTGTCGGCTTGCAGGAAAATGTGAGAAATTTTAGGTTAGATGTATGTGAAATATGTGTACAGCATACAGCATGGATAGCAAGTAGTTTAAGTGCTCAAACTACAGTAATTTTGTTATTCACCTTTATGGGACAATGTAACCATTTATTTGATTTCTTTCTGGATGATTTTTATTTTGCCCTAAGTCCGTTTGCAAAAATGATGAAAAATTAAGTGAGCTGGAAAATTAAGTGCATATTTAATATTAAATGAAATACTAAATTTCTGTTTAAGAAATTTGATAATGAACATGGAAGGTGCACAAAATGTCCTTGGCCTTTGATGTCCACTATGGGAGCCACAAGGGAATCCGTGAACTTCCAAAAACCAGAAACCTCAAATTTGATAAAGAACAGTCCACATCTCCTTCACAAGCTACTCATGTAGTTAATATAAGAAGACTATATGTAGCTTTAGAAAATGTATTTTCAAATTAGCCTGAAGAATATCACTTTCATTTTTATCAGTGTATTTATTTATATCATGTAGATCTCTTAAATTAATTCTACTCATTCAAAATTTTTAAAAATTATTTTATTAAAAATTCTTTCAACAGCTTTATTGAGATATAATTGATATACAAGAAACTGCAAATGTGCAATGTATGCAACTTGATGAGTTTGGAGTTATGTAATCACTTGTATACATAAGATGTATACACATCTTACCACGATCAAGCTAATAGAACTGTTATGTTCAAAAGTTTCCTTTTTTTCTTTCTGTGGTAAGAATACTTACCATGAAGGACACCTGGGTGGCTCTGTTGGTTAAGTCCAACTGACTCTTGGTTTTGGCTCAGGTCATGAACTCATGGTTTGTGAGATTGAGCCTCAAGTGGGGTTCCAGGCAGCATGGAGCCTACTTGGGATTCTCTCTCTCTCTCTCTCTCTCTCTCTTTTTCAAAAATAAATAAACATTAAAAATATATTTTTTAAAAAAAGTATGGAGCAGAAATTTACTTGGAATTGGTTGTGGTACACTGAAAATTTACATTTGTGTGCAAACAAGCTCTCCTATTCTAACAATCAAAATGGAAGTCATAGGTGCCTCCATTTATGAATGTTTTCAGATATGCAAAGAATAATGGAGCTACAAAATTGTCGTGATGAAGTTGACATCCAATTCCCAAACTAGGGTCCACCTGTGCTTTCTTTCTTCATTACTTGCCACCAGTTGGACTTCAAAAATGTCTGAACTTTTGTGAATCAATCAAAAAATGATTTTTACATTTTTGGAAATGAATCCTCTAAATTTTAGTTGAATTGTGTTCAAATGTTGTTGAAAATCCTTTAATGAAGAGTATTCAATACACAGAACACTAAAACCATTAGCTTTTGAAATTTAGCAAATTGTTATGTTTTAATTATTGAAAATAAAGTTTGCAAATAGGAAAACATTGAAGTTTATCCCTGTAAAAACCAGGAAGGAGCTGAACAAATTAAGCAATGTGAATGTATATGGTCAACAAAAGCTAATACTGATATTCTCTGATTTTACTTTGAAATAGCTTAATTTACGGGAGCTTCTGTTTTTAATGGAAAAATACATATTCATTATCAAAATTAACAAGAGCTACAAAAATGCAGCATCTAGATATAGTCAACTATCCAAAAAGATCAGGCAATTTATTTGATGCTTTGTCTTATTAAAGTATTTGTCAAAGAAAGCTGTGAATGGAGGTTAAGAAAAGGTGTCAAAATACCTTAGCTGGAATGTGTCCACATTTCAATATGAGAAAAATGAGAATAAAGACTATCCTCCACTTAATGGAATTTGTTCTTAGAATATTTTCTCGAAAATACTGTGGCTTATAGAAAGAGCCCATTTAATGTGTTAACGCTTTCATATTATTAATCATAAATGCTACTTTGAGGATGATTGTAGGCAATTTTGTAAAAGAATTAAAAATAAGATCATTTTGGAAAAAAAATCAGAAAAATCTGTGATGTGGGATTCGTGACAAATGCATTTTACAGGCTAATTTAAATACATGAATATGTATCAAAGAAAATTATTCTGCTGATGTTATGTTTCAAATTTGAGATCATCAATATAAATAAGTGAATTTTTTCCCTTACTGGATGGATTTCAGTTTTTAAAACATATTTTTATTTTGGGATTTTTATTTACTTTTGAAATAGAATTTTATTTTTGAAATTACTTTTATAAATAATTTTATCTTCAAATAGAATGATTTTATAAGTCCCCTGATATAGTCAAGCCAGCGGGTTATTCAACAAATGCAAATTTTAAAATGTATATATTTAAATGTTTTTAGCACTCACTTTTACTTTCAAAGTGTCTTAGTTTGAGTGATAAATGGTCACTCTCACTTTGAGGTCTCCCCAGGCCTGACTAATAAGGACAAACTGGGTTTAGCAAATGCAATTCTCATTGCAAACCACAGTTCACTGGAAACATCAATGGGCCCGTTAAGGGTGAATTTCTCCTTCATGTACTCATGAATGCCGTCATTCAATATATATTTATCGAGTGCCCTCCACAGTTGTAGACGCTGGAGACACAGAGGTTAATATGGGGCCTGCATTATAAAATGAAATACAGCAAAAGCCTCTCTATGGAATTGATGTTAAAGTTGAATATTGAGAAATTGGAAGAAGGCTAGTATTGCTAGAGCAGCGAATAAAGGAATAAAGAGCAAAGATGGGGTAAGGTCATGCGGGAGGCAGGGGTGACTCAGGGGCCTCTGGGCCATAGCAAAGATGTACACTTAGCCCAAAGGCCAAGGGAAGTTGTCAAGAGGTTTTAAACAGAAAAATGGCTTAATTAGATTTGTCTTTAAAAATCACTTTTGTATGACGAATGAATTGTTGGGGACAGAAGCTGGATAGAGGGGACTGATTAGGAGGCTGTGGTAGTGGTCCAGGTAATAGATGATGGTCCATCTAGACATGCTAGCAATGCAGATGGAGAGAAGTGAATGGAACCATGAGGTTCAGGAGGTCGAAGAGAGATTTGGGGATGGATTGGAGGTAGAGAGGTTAAGAGCAGGAATGACAAGCAGATATCAAGGATGACTCTCATATTGCTGGCTTGAGCAATGATGGTGCCATTTATTGAGACTGTGGTGCTGTAGGAATAGCAAACTTTGGGGCAGCGATGGCAAGGTTGTTTTTGGTTGTGTTGTGCTCAGATGCACATACCAACTGGAGTTCAGGAGAGCAGTCCAGGCTAGACACCATTCTGTGAACTATTCGTGTATAGCTATAGGGGAATGAGATCATCAAGGACTGGGAATTCCAGAATGGACAATGGAAAAGCCTGCCTGTGGGTGATAGGTTTGGGAAGAAGTCCACAGCTTGTGATAAGAACAGACAATAAAAGACTGAATAGTTTATATTTGGGAATATGCAGTATGAAAACAGAGATGTGAGGCCCAGTGAATGGAGACCTGATAGTCCCCTGGCAGGTGTTAGACTCTTAGGCCTCACAGGATTCTGTTGTTTCTGGAAGGAAGCTCTCATGTGAGGATTCTCTCCTCCCTCATCATCACTCAAGGTCCAGGCAGTGGTGTGTAAGAAGTGGCAATTAGGCACAGGCTTGTAGTTTGGAGAGGTGGTGATTATGACTGGGGTGAGCCCTTAGGGATAGGGGTGTAATGGCGCCATACCAAGATTCATGGGTGGGCCAGGATAGCACGTCCTTCTAGCAAAATCTTTTTTGACTACGAATGATTCTTCCACCAGCTACTATATATATTATACTGTGCACCAATAGAATGAATAATTGACACATCTCAGTATCACATGCTTGCAGTATTGTGTGCTAAAGACCATGAGTTCAACATTTTCAAATAGATTCTGCCATTTGCTGGTAATCAGGATGCATGAAGAAGTGATGGAAGAAACATTGATACTTCTCAGCTCCCTTGTCTTGATACATTACAGTCATGTTTGTTCTTTACACAGAAATAGCTATTTGAACAAGTGGTCAGGGATTTCTTTATGAGGACTGTCTTTATCTGTAGTAAGAGGTCTTCCCCGCCCCCCCCCCAAGAACTATTTTTATTGCTGTATTTCTGGCAACTGACGAGGATGATGATTGTTGATCCAGCTGGGCTGGGGAGATGATTGATAAATTCATCTCCTTATAGAAATGGAACTCATTTGAATTGAGAGTAGAAAGCAGATTAGTCAACACCCTGAATATCTAGTTGAGACAATGAAACCTAAGAGGAATAAGGTGACTTTCCCAGGGGCACATGGAAAAGGTCAGAGATCAGACTCAAACTTTTGGTACTGGGACCAGTGCCGTGTCCAGTTTTCCAACCTGTATCCCCCCATCAACATTCCTTTCTTCTAGTTCCAAGAATGAAATTGATATCCAAGAAGTGGTCACCCTTGATTCAGGTTTGCCTGGATGCTGGCATCCTCCCCCTCTCACCCTATCCTCCAAAGAAGAAGTGATGTTTGGATGAGAGGAGGGTGGTGTCCTCTGATGCTTTGTGTCTGTCTTGGCTTCTGGGTCTCCCTGGTCTCCTGACTTTCCTGGTTGCTCTTGTACCAACTTGGCTGTTGCTTTCTGATCTCACTCATAAGTTCCTGATTTTCTCTACACCCCTCGTATATTCTGTTCCCTTGAGGACCTCATACCTCCTATGTCTTCATCAACTACTTATACCTTGATGATACCCAAATTAATATCTGTAGTCAAAATTTTTCCCTTGGCTTCTGAAGCCTGTGGGTCATCCGAGTATATTTCCCCAGTAGATGTTTCATAGATATTCTCTTCTTACAATCCTTTTTGAGTTCTGTAACACTTTCAGGAGTATCTAGCCTGGCACACAAGGCCCTCTGTGAACAGGCATCAGCCTCATTTTCTAACATTACAACTCTATAGTCCCTGCCTTTCACTGTATACCACAATACCACCAAATACCCACCACCCTCTACTCATCCCCATGCACACAGACACATCACAGCTTGTAGTTCTCAACTCATTCTGTACCAACATGTCAATGGAAAGAAGATACTACTATCCAATATATATATATATATGTATATATATATATATATATATATATATATTTAATATACATACAAAAAGAGTCTCATAGGAGAAGGAGTATGTTCCTAAAGAGTAGGATGTGTCCGAATCTTAGTGGGGAAGGTTGTAGAATTTGAGAAAGCCCACAGAGTAATTTTATTTGTCATCCCTTCCCTCACAAGGGGATTTTCTCCCTCATTGGAAATAGCTGTTTAAGGCAGATAAGATACCCCCACTTTTTTCTCATGTGAGACAGAGGCTCCATTGTCCTCACTGGATTTCTGTTCCCTTAGACAAAATAATCTCTCTCTGTCGCCTCTAAGACGGAGTTCATTTTGGAACCCGAAGGTTTCCCTGTTTAATTGATGAGGAACTAATAAAGCAAGCTCTGTTCATTGGACTACAGCCCTCTTGATGGCAGAATCCTCATATCGCTTTTATGCACATATTAAATTGCAGCCCAGAAGCCAAATCTACTCTTTGTGAACTTAATGGAAAGCTAGGGAGGCAGGCAGTAGCAACAGGTAAATGATGAACAAGAGCCATTGTGTGTCTGGAGTTATTCAATTTTCTTTGGGGCAGTCTCAGAAAAATGCTCCTGGGTCTCAGAATAATAGATTTTGAATCAGAACAGACCTTAGAGGTTATCAGAATCTCTTACCCATGGTGGAAATCCCATCTGCAGTGACCCTGATAAATGGTTATATCCAGCTCTTCTTCATGCCTTCCCAATGACAGGGAGCTCACTGCAGCTTGAAGCCGCCATTTATTATTAGAAAACAGAAAGCTTATGTTAGCGAGCGCCTGCTTTGTAGTTGGTCAAAAATATAATCTGTTTCTAGAATAAGCTTCTGGATGTAACCCAAAATAAATATTCTCCATATTCATTTCTTGTGGATATACATAGCCTGAGCTGGCTAATTCAGTCTGAAAGATTCATGCAAATGGAGGGGCTCTGAATTCAGTGTCCATGTACCCTGAGTTTGTTTGGAAAGCATCAATCACAAACATTTTGTTCCACCGTCAGGCCAAATGTTCCATTCGTGGTCTCCAATCACTTTTCTGCAGGAGCATATTCAGGATGACAGTTTTTCCAATTTCAGAAACTACTGATTGGAAAAAAGGAAGCATAATGACAAAAAAAAAATAACTTACACTCCATAATTCCTTTAAATGAATTTCTTTTCTAAGCCACAACAGCATTTACATTTATTTAAAAATTAATTTATAAGTATAGAACATTATTCATTCATCATGAAGATTCATTCTTACAAAGACTTGGATCTGCCCAGGTACCTGAGTTCTATGCATGGGAAATTAATTACTGCGTTTGATTTTTTTGCTTAGAAATTATGTCCCTTGACACTGGGAATACTTCTTTGTTGTGGATGACTGATATTTTCTTACCTTTAATGATGTTTCTGAGAATCACCTTTCTTTGCAGTTGACACTATTTACCTCATCTCCCCATGTACGCTGGTGCTGAGTAGGCAGTCTGATTGAACCAAATCAATCATGGTTGCAGCACAGAGTCTCACAGCTTCCTGGGACTCAGAAGGGAGCAGGAGAAGCAATCCGACATAATGGTAAAGCCACAGGCTCAGGACTTGGAAAACTGGGCTACCACTGAGTGCCACCATTCTCTGTGTGACGTTGGGCAATTTACCATACTCCACCTCTTCAAGCCTTTGTTTTTCTCATCTGTTAAATGGGGGCAACAATGGTATCTGTCTCATAGGGATGGTGTGGGGATTGAATGGGTTGATAAATAAGCCTAACACAGTGCCCTTCTTCTTCTCCATCTTCTTCATCACCATCATCTTCATCATCATTATCATCATCATCATCACCACCACCACCATTGTTATCAACACCCATGCTCAGGGAATGACACTTGGGCCATATCCATGGCTATCTCCTGGCATGGGATAAAGTGAGACAACCAGAGCTCCATGATTTGAGAAGTGTCCCTTGACATGACAATGATGTGGCAAGTGAGTGGTTTGGATAAAAGCTAATAAAAGAGGCTTGAAGCTCCAAATACTAGACGTCACTTGTAAACTACTGCCCACCATCACTAAGGCCAGAGGCCAGTGCATTTTCTACAAAGGGAAAGATGGTAAATACTTTGTGTTCCGCAGTTCATACAGTCTCTGTTGCAAAAGACAACCCTGTCGTGGAATGAAAACAGCCACAGACAATTTGTAAACGGACAGGCATGGCTGTGCCATTTATTTATAGACGATGGCATTTGGATTCATTTAACTCTCACGTTATAAAATAGTCTTCTTCTTCTAAGTGTGAAAAAATCTTTAAGCATGAAAACTGTGAGAATCATTCTTAGCTCATAGAAGATATAAAAACAGGCGCACAGGCCAATTTGCCAATGGAGTTAATTCAGCACAACTGCTCCCTTCCAGCCAAACCTCTGGTGATGTCCTGGTCTTATTCCAGGTACGTTGGCCATTCTCCCAGAGACCTGCTGGGAAGTGGGGCAGGGGCAGTCAGTGGGGTGAGCCCTGGGCTCCACACTCCTTCAGGGAAGGCCCTGGGCACGACTTCAAGGGCAGGGTAGGTCAGAACTCAACCAGCAGCAGGTTAGGAGGGTGGAATGTCCTCTCAGACTGAAGCTAATGGAATGTAATGTCTCACATGCAAATAAGAGAAGATTTTTAATTTGACTACTTTGGCACAGCAAATCTGAAATGTCCTCTTTTGCCTTCTTCTTGGGGTACCTTCCAGGAATGCTTTCCCCAAACTATTTCTTCTTATTTAAAAAAAAAAGAGGCTTTTGAGGGGATGGTGGGGGTGGTGAGGAGGAGAGGGAAATTGAGCAGCTGTGTGCAGCCAGACAGGAAATTTCACAAGGAGTTTCCTGCAGACACATATGCTTGCCTCTTCCACATCTACCAAGAACGTTTTCTTTCCTGGCTTGAAAACACAAACAAGTGCATTGGAAGCTTAGGCCTCCTAGATACTGTGGCTGTCAAAGGTGTGTGAAAAGATCTGAGGATGGCCAGGCGTTGCCTGCTGGATTGGCTTTTCTTTAGGGGAGGAAACTGCCCTGGCCTCATCAGCAAGCTGCTTTTGTTCAGTGCAGCTAATTCCAGGCAGGTATGGGCTCGAATGAAGTTTTCCTACTTGTTTTGTTTTGTTGTTTTGGTTAAGAAGAATGAAACAAAATAAAACACACAGTTTATGATACCTCAAGAGTAACTTCAGCCTTGATATTCTGCTAAAATCTGTTATTTGACTTTGGGCCTTTGGAAAGTCAAGTAGCTCCATGCTGACGTCATCTCTGCCAGCTCTGGACTCCTGAATTCAAAGATCATGTGATCGGGCTCCTGTGTGGCTCAATTGGTTAAGCTTCTGACTCTTGGTTTCAGCTCAGGTCGTGATTTCAGGGGGTTATGAGTTTAGACTCTGCATGAGAATCCACTTGGGATTCTCCCACACTCCCTCTCTCTGCCCCTACCCTGCTCATGCTCTCTCTCCCAAAATAAAGAAATAAACTTTAAAAAAAAGATCATGTGATCACATTGGTTAACAGCATATTTAACATTAATCATATTCATGTGGCATATGATTTACACTGATATTATTAAGTGAATATTAGCTTTAATTTAAGGTAAGCATTCTACAGGTAACTTGGAGTGAAAGATTTCTTCGAGGGTTTTATATGTGGAAATTCTATTCTATCAGTGAAATCTGCAATAATTAATATTTGTGAAAACTGTTAGTGTTATATAAAAATTATCAAGCACCTTCAAACTCTTAAAGAAATAGGGAAATAGACTGACCCTATACAAGTTTAAGAGACAGGATGTGAGTAGCATAATTTTAGGAAGGATGCTTATATATTTTTTGAGACAGCAAGTGCTTATAAACATTTAGACAATCCCATGAGACAGAATTACAGAGATTTTATTATATGATCTTTTAATCTTTCTATAGTTGGTATTTTAACATTCAAAACATTAAAAGATCTTGGAAAACTATATTTAGGTTTTGTCATTTAATTCCATTTAGGCCACAAATTCTTTTAAGACAAAATGTCTGGACTTTTTCATATTTGGTGAAGAATTCACAGTCGATTGTCATTTTCGTAAACACAAAACTTCTAAGGAGAAAAAGAACACTCCAAAATCATATGCTATGACTCCCAAGATAGACCATTGTCAATCCAAACATAAAGAGTATAAAAAAGTATACCGGAGGGGCACCTGTCTGGCTCAGTCCCTACAGCATGTGACTCTAAATCTCAGGGTCCTGAGTGTGAGCCCCACGTTGGGCATGGAGCTCACTTAAAAAAAAAAAAAAAGTGTGTACGAAAAAATAAAGCGTAAGAGAAACATGAGATGTCCCCAAAGCAGATATCATTGTTCCCATACAATGATATTAAACTCGTTGATTCACCACGAACACTTCTAATGATATGAATATAATAAGTTATCTACTGAGCAATGTTTCAGGCTGATTCTTTGACAGTCGGTAAGTGTGGAATTTAACACTTGGGTCATTTGGTGTTTGACCCACACACTTTGGCTTCGTCTCTGGCGTGGACTGCGCTCTCCTGCATCTCAGTGGCTGGAAGTCCAAGAAACGCACCTCTTAGACCTGCACCCCTGCAGCTCCGCAGGCACATTCTGCCAGTAGGGGGCGCTGGCGGGAGACGAGAGAAGTACACTGGGCTCGCCTGGGTCCCCAAGACCTCAGCGGTGGCCGCGCAGAACGCAGAGCTGCTTCCAGACGCTGGAGAAGGCAGTGACAGCCGCGAGCGTGACAGTGACAGTGCCAGCGGAGACGGTTGCCGGGCTCCAGCAGCGACAGCGGGAACGTGTCTGTGTAGGGAGGATTGGCCAGGGGGCTGGCTTTAGTGTTCATCTAGGAAAAGGTTGTCAAATTGGGACGCGGCTGCACTGCAGGGAGCCTGTCAACCAGGCAAAGGAGCTGTGTGTTTTCTGCATCGCAGGGATGTAGGTGTGTGACATCTGCATAGTTTTCTTCAGTTACATTTAGAACTTAGATACCTGGAAATCCAATTGGGGTATTTGTGACTTTCCCACGTGACATAATTCTTTCACCGGCAGATCCCTTATTCACAGATAGAGGCAGGACAACACTGGAGAAGGTCAGGGACAGTCTAGAAAGGACAGATACCCGCACTGTGTGCTCCTGCTAGAGAACTTGTAAGCTCAAAAATGAGCACCTTCATGAATAAGAATCCCTTTCAGGGGCGCCTGTGTGGCTCAGTTGGTTAAGCGGGCCATTTTGGCCAGGTCATGATCTCATAGTTCATGAGTTCCAGCCCCCCTCAGGCTCTGTGCTGGGAGCCTGGAGCCTGTTTGGGATTCTGTGTCTTCCTCTCTCTCTGCCCTGCTCACGCTCTGTCTCTTTCTCTCAAAAAATGAATACACATTTAAAAAAATAATAAGAATTCCTTTCATTTTTATCATCCTTTGTGTGAACTTTAGCATGCATTACTCAATTTTTCCTCGCAGTAGCTCTGTTAGGTAGGTTTCGTTATGACACTGATTTTATAAATGAACACATTGTTTTGTGATTTGCACTAAGATACGCAACCAGGGAAGAGCTGAGCTTTTCGTCTTGGGACATTTGCTTCCTGGTTTTTTTTCTCTTTAAGGTAGTATTTGTCCTCCACCTTTTCTTTTTAAGTTCTCATCTTCTATTTTGAGAAACTTAAACATTTCCTTTTCTTCTTTAATGTTTACTTTCTATGATAAGCTTATTGTGCTAATAAGATTTCATAGATTCATAAATATATACGTTGGAACTAAACATGGGATACTCCCCTCTCTCTCTCTTCTACATTCTCTGGTTCAGAAATACTGCCTTTTTGTTACACTGCCTCTTGATGTCATTTTAGTTGGTCTTTATGATAATAACAAAAGAATGTCTATCTTTTTATCACTGAGGTTTCATTTTTCAGTTATTAATTTTTATTCATTTACTGGTTAGCTATAATATATCTTCAGATTAATATTCAATAAACATATAAGGATATATATATATACTATTGTTTTTTGCATGTCTGAAAGGTTTCATGCATGAAAAACAAATTGGCTGTTCATATATTCTTGGGACACAAGCTTCTCCCTCGGAAGTATATGTTATCTTCTAGCATTTATTTTTATAGAAAAACATGAAGTCAACTGGTTTTTGTTCAATTTATAGAGCTTTAAAAAATGTGTATTGTTTTTCTGGATTAAAGTCTTTTAAGAACTTTTCTTTAATTTTTGCATAAACATTGCAAATGTCTGTCTGTGTATCAGGTCTCTTTCCTAATCTTTGTTGTGGGAACTTTTATGTGCATAGTCTTTATCCTGGTCTGGGTTCTCTAGGAAACAGAGCCTGAGACAAAGTTCATGTGCTGAGACTAAGGAAGGTGTAATCCCAGGAGGGCAAGGTTGAGTGTGAGGCAAGGAGGGAAAGAAAACAAACAGAATTTTGTGAGTTACTGAGAGGGCTATAGCTTCATAAAATAACATCGCTAGTTCCTTAGGCATGAGTATGTCTTCCCGATGGGGGCTGTGGAAGTACCACACCTTGGGACCGGTCACTAGACTAGGATCTGTCCTTTCTTACAGTTTTTTCTTTCATGCTCCACGTTCCCCTGTGAGATGTTAACTCTCCCTCATTTCCAGGTTCTGATACTTGGTTTCTTCTAACATCATTCATTGGGGAAGCCACGTCCTACGCCCTGACGCAAGGTGTAGAAAGGAGGATCTAGGGCCTCTGGGGTCTGGTGGGGTCTGGCCTGGCCACTGCGGCTTCAGTCACAGTGGGTATGATGGAGGCTTTGCCTATGATGGAGGAATGGTCCTCACCATGAGGGACCCCTAGGCACCGGCAGAATAAGGAGATAAGGCACCAGAGTTTAAGGCTCTCCACTAAGCAAGTGGCCAAGGGCCCAAGGGGCAGGTGGTGTCAGATAAATCACTCAGGATGTACACTAGGTCCAACACAGTCAAAACCACATACACTTTTCTATGCTCTATATTCTCAATCTTACTTTAATGAAAATTTGTTTTTTGTGGTCCTCTTCATTTATATTTTAGGGAAAGTTCTTCAAATCTGTTTTGCAAATAACTATGGCAGTCATTTTCCCAGTGGCATTTGCACTCTTTATTGCTTACAAGTAAATCTGAATTCTGATATTGCATTTTTAGTTTTCCTGAAATCGTATCTCACCTGGGTTATGCTGCCATCTTTTTCTCCCAGCCTGTTCTTTCCCTTCTGCCAGTGCTAAATTAGTTTTCCCAAGGTTTTTTTTTTTTTTTAAGATTATTTTTATTTATTTTGGGAGAGACAGAGACAGCATGAGTAGGGGAGGAGAAGAGAGAAGGGGGACAGAGAATCCCAAGCAGGGTCTGTTCTGCCAGCACGGAGCCCGACTGGGGGCTCAAACCCACTGAACCGTGAGATCATGACCTGAGCTTAAACCAAGAGTCTGATGGTTAACAGACTGAGTGACCTAGGTATCCTCCCACAGGTTTTTATTCAGTTGCAATAGCAAATAAATTTTAGACGTAAGTTTTTTTTTCTTTTTCTTTCTTTCTTTTTAAAAAATATTTATTTATTTAGAGAGAGAGGGAGATAGCGTGAGTGCAGGTGCATGCAAGCATGGGAGGGGCAGAGACACAGAGAGAGTGAGAGCAAGTGAGAATCCGAAGCAGGCTCTGCTTTGTCAGTGCAGAGCCTGACTCAGGGCTTGATGCCATGAACTGTGACATCATGACCTAAGCTGAAATCAAGGGTTGGATGCTCAACCAACCAAGCCACCCAGGTGTCCTTCTTTCTTTCTTTTTTTTTTTTTAATTCTCAATTCCATTTTCCTTATTTTCAGCTTTTTCCCCTCATAGATTTCATGAAGGCATTGAAAAAACATTTTTTCCTGTAACAAGAATTCATCTATACTGATAAGCTTTATGTACTGCCTCAGGCTGCACTGCGTGTCCCCCATACATGCTGGTCAAAGTGGATTTGGGGTGTCAGAATTCATGGTGGTTGCAGGCTTTCCTCCAGTGCCTCTCTCCTGGACTGATATGAAATTCTCTCTTCCCACTGCCCAGAGTACATGCTCCCTGCCTCTTTCTTTACTTAAGGGTTCATATGACTCAGTATCTCACTCCCAAGCCTCTTTTTCCTACTCACATGTTTTCTGGATGCTACAGTCTTTGACTGGACATAGAAAGAGAGATAATGGATGCATCAAAAAAGACTGTTGTGTTAATAGATAGCTCCCCAGCACTCTTGTGTTTCTGAGCCAGGAGCCAGAGAGGGGGGTGGAGATGAGGAATCCAACAACCTTTCAGGAGGATGGGATTACCCTGTGACTGTCAGCAGGGCACAACTGGGGTATTTTTTAGTTCAGTTCCATCTGCTTCATAGTTAATAGGAATTCTTCCCAGATGCTGGAAATAGATTAGCTATCCGTGCTAGCTTTTAGGTGTTTTAAGTTTTCATCTTTTCCTGTGTCTTTGAGGGCATTTTGAGAGGACACTGTGAGAGGCTGTGTCAGAGGCTGCTGACCCTGGGGCACTTTATGGTCATGGCTTCTTTTGGGTCTGCCCTTGGACCTCAGGATATACCTTGCATGTGTGTCTCTCGTCCTCACTGTTGGTAAACCCACTACTCATGTCCCCACACAGACACCCTCCTCTCCTTTCTGTGTCATTACCAATTTTGATCATCCTACAAGCTTCTCTTCTTGCTTGAAGATCTCCTGGCTGTTCCAGGACCAGTAGGTCTGCTGGAATTCCCAGGCTCCTGGCCATCTTTTCTGTGCAGCTGGACAATTAGTTACGACAGGTCTTAATCTTGTGCATGAGGCAGATCTCTCCATTAGACCATTGGCTTTATCAGGGAAAGGGTTACATCTAATTGAGCACTCTTCTACTTCCCCCATGATACTAGACATGTTATACACTGTGCCCTTTTGTGATAGTCACCTATGGATATGGAATGTCAGAACCACATCTAGAAGCCATCTTGGCACCCATGTTTGCTCCCAAACATTAAATATTCCCATAACAATGGATTATTTTGGGGGAGATGGAGGGAACACAAGTTTGTAGGACAGGTTCAACTGCCTATATGTGAGTTGACCCATGTGCACGCTCTGCTGAAAAATCTATAGTGTACTAATGTCCAGATGAGGGCCATGGTTAAGAGAACAGATTCTGGTGTTAGATGGCCTCAGGTGGAATCCTGTCTCTGACATTGGCTAGCCATCTTTCTGTGCCTCAGTTTCCCCATCTGTAAAAAGGGCAAATATAGTATCTTCTCCAAAATGTTTTCGTGAGGATTAAATAATTTAATACCATTTAATTATCGGGCTGGCATATTGTACATACCTTGTAAGTTTGCTTTTTTCTTTCAAAAACATTGCTGGGCTCATATTTGGAGGTTTTCTTCCTAAAGCCATGGTCTCTGAAAAAGCATTTTATAGAAGCCTCTCTCCCCATGTCCCCCTACCGACTACCTGGCCATCTTTGCCTGAGATTTACCCCTCCATGGCCTGTCTCACCTGCCGATAGGAAACTTGCTTCCATTTCATTCACGGACTTCATTTTGGTAGAAAGATAAGGGATCAAGAATAATGCATTAATGGTTAGGTTAGTGGAGACCTCCCAGGTAATGCTTTGCCAGGTAACATTTTTATTTATCCTTTTTGGCAAAAACTCCCTGTTAGCCTTCTATGGAGCTGGCTCTCTGCCAGGCCCAGGGCACACTCTCTGACCCTAGAGACTCCTAATTCTGCTATGCATGTGTGAGCAGACTGTAGTCAGAAACAGCCCTTCCCCAACCTGGAAGCAGTGAGATAAAGAGCAAGTTTTCCCTTTGAGGTAGGGTGTTATCCCCTCCCCCGCAGTGTTACTGGAGATAATTTTAGGAGGTGCACAGACATGGCATGAAATTGGATAACACAATGAGGAAGCTGTTTATTGTTTAATTCTCTGCCAGTCCTTCCAATTACCTTCAGGAGAAAGCCTTAGCAGGACACCTCCACCATCTGTCTAACATTGGCTAATTTTCTTTCTGAAAAATGGAAGAGGAGGCCTGAGGCTCGGCCCATTAGGCAGATAACAGTATCTAGCTAAAGTAATAACTTTATTTCATTTGCACTGTGTTTATCTTCAGAGTTAGCTTCTATTTGTAGTAACTGATTCATAAATGACTTTCCATTTATTGAAGGAATATGATGTCTGTTAAATATAACATATATTTACATATGTTAAATATAAATATAATTAGACACATAAATATAGAGTGTATTTAAGTTAAAAAGGGGTCCACCTGAAGAAAAATCAAGTGAGTGATAGCACATATGTCTGCATACATGGCAAAACCATTGAAATGGTCATCAACAACCAAAGTTTGAGAAAAATGGACTGTTCTAGGTTGTAGCACTTAGAATACTTTGCTTCGTTCTGTCCCTCCTTCTGCCTAGTTATACTATGTGCACTGAGGGCTTCTCGCTCTGCTCTCTGCTGCTTTCCTTACCCCCCATGAGAGGAATATGGAAAAGACTTATCTTTAGTCGACTTTGAATTAGCAGATGTCTGTAAGAAATGTAATGAAAAGGCACCTATGCTATACTGTACGGGGATAAGAGTCAGAACCATCGTGCCTGGAGGGTCTGGGTCTGGGTATTCCTGTCCATTTCGCAGGTATCTCTTAACTCCAGTGCAATTTAAAACAAGAGATCAGCAAAACCTGTTTCTCTGGGAGTTTTAGGCTGACATGGATGCCATGCTAGCCACAGCACCAGCATGGCCTTTCTGGAACTGTAGTTGGGGTATTCTTTCAGTCTGGCCCAAGCCCTGCAGGAGCAAGTAGTCCTGAGTTCACGTCCAGACTTGCAACAGTTCAAGGAGTATTGTAAGCAGGTGTCCTACAAAGAAAGGTAAAGAAGAAGTGAAACAACTATGCCTCCTGGAGCAGAAAGAAGAAATGACTTCTCTCCTGGTCCTTTGCTTCTTGATGCAGATGTAACAAGCTGGGGTGCTTAAGTGGGAGATGGATCTTCTGGGGGAAAAAGGTTCTGTGGCTATCTTAGGGCAGAAAACTTTGGCCCCTGGGTCTCAGTTTCCCTCTCTGTGCCTCTTCCCTTTAGGGTAGGGATACCTTCTGCCTGAGAGCATCTTTATCTCTGAGAAATTAGAGGGGCCAGAGTAGGACACAGAAGAGAAGGAGGTTGGCTGCCAGCTACCTTCTCTGTATTCACTGGCTCCAAGGAGGAGAGGCAAAGGGCATGTTTGTGAGATTATGTGACACAGTTCTTTGAGTTGTGAGGTCAAGCAGTTGAGGATTCAAGATAGAACTCGTGTTGAGGGATAGAGAGTAGAACTTTTTCTTTTATTTCTTTTCCTTCCCTTCCTCTTCCTCTTCCTCCACCTCCTCCTCCTCCTTTCTTCCTCCTCCTCCTTCTTCTTTGAGTATAGTTGACACACAATGTTACATTAGTTTCAAATGTGCAGCCTAGTGATTCAACAACTCTATACATTATGCTGTGCTCCCCACAAGTATAGCCACCATCTGTTACCATACATTATTTCAATACCATTGACTATATTCCCTATGCTGTACCTTTCATCCCTGTGACTTATTCATTCTATAAATGGAAGCCTGTATCTCCCCTTCATCCATTTTGCCCAACCTCTTACCCCCTTTCTGTCTGGTAACCATCAATTTGTTCTCTGTATTTGTGGGTGTGATTCTGCTTTTTAAAAATTTATAGGTTTTGCTTTTTAGATTCTACATATGAGTGAAATCATGTGGCATTTGTCCCTCTCTGTCTTATTTCACTTAGCATAATACCCTCTAGGTCTATCCATGTTGTTGCAAATATCAAGACCTCCTCCTTTTTTATGGTTAATATTCATATAAATATATAAATATATGGTATATTGGCTACTGTGAATAATGCTGAAATAAACATGGGATGCATATAGCTTTTGGAATTAGTGTTTTTGTTTTCTTTGGTAAATATCCAGTTGTGAAATATTTGGATCATATAATATTTCTATCTTTAACATTTTGGGGAATCTCCATACTGTTTTCCACAGTGGCTGCACCAATTTATATTCCCACCAACAGTGCATGAGGGTTCCTTTTTCCCCACATCCTTGCTAACACATTGTTCTTGCCCTTTTGATTCTAGCTATTCTGACAGGTGTAAGTTGATATCTCATTGTGGTTTTGACTTGCATTTCCCTGATGATTGGGGATGTTCAACATCTTTTTATGTGTCTGTTGTCTGTCTGTAATCCAGTCCTCTGCCCATCTTATATTTTTTAGAGAGAGAGAGTGCATGCAAGCAGGGAAGAGGGGCAGAAGGGGAGAGAGAGAGAATCTTTTTTCTTATTTTTTAATTTTCGTTTTTGTATTTTGTGTGTGTGTGTGTGTGTGTGCGCACGCGTGAGAGAGAGAGAGAGAGAGAGAGAGAGAGAGAGAACGCATGAGCAGAAGAGAGGGGCAGAAAGAGAGAGAATCTTAGGCAGACTCCATGCCCAGCTTAAAGCCTGTGGAGGGGCTTGACCCCATGACCCCGGGATCATGACCTGAGCTGAAATCAAGAGTCAGATGCTTAACAGACTAAGCCACCCAGGTGTCCCTGCTCATCTTTTAATCAGATTGTTTGGATTTTTTTGGTGTTAAGTTGTAAATATTCTTTATATATTTTAGATATTAACCTATATCAGTTACATCACTTGCAAATATATTCTCCCTTTCTGGGGGTTGTCTTTTTGTTTTGTTGATTTCTTCCTTTGCTTTTAATTTGCTTTTGTTTCCCTTGCCTTCCCTTTACTCCTCCATTTATTCAATTACAATTGAATTATCCTACAGTGTGTAAAGCATATGTTCACATGTGGTGGTCTTTATTACAGTAAACTCTTCAGGGGAAGTAGAGTATTTCACTATCAGACATAGGTAGTGACTACAACTCCTGAGAGTTTAGGGACTGAAGCAAATGCTACTGTGGACTCTTCTCAATAGGAACCAGAAAAGAAAACCAAGACATCTCTCAGGTCTGACACTGGCACTCTGCCACTGCGGTGAAGACTTTCCTGATAGCTCTAGCACAGCACAAGCTCCACCGCTTATATTCTCTAGTACTTATTTCGCTCGTTGGCATTTGTTGTCTTGTGGGATATTATATTTTGCTTAACCTGTCAATTTATTTTTGCTTCTCCAAAGTTTCAAAAGTTTCTTCAAGAAAGAGAAACAAAGGCAAAATGTTTATTGGGCAATTCCAGGTACCATGCTAAGTTTATTTTACATTAATCAGGTTGTTTGATCCATATATCAACTCTGGAATGTATTATTCATTCTATCTATCTATCTATCTATCTATCTATCATCTATCTACTATCTATCATCTATCATTTATTTTAATTCCAGTGCAGTTGACTTACAGTGTGATATTCATTTCAGGTGTACAGTATAGTGACTCTACAATTCTATACATTACTCAGTGCTCATCACGATAAGTGTACTCTTTAATCCCCGTCACCTATTTCACCATCCCCTCCCCCCAGCACCACTCCTACGGTTTGTTGTCTCTTTTTTCCTTTGTTCATTTGTTTTGTTTCTTAAATTCCACATATGAGTGAAATTATATGGTATTTGTCTCTCTCTGACTGACTTATTTCACTTAGGATTATGTTGTGTAAATCCATCCATGTTGTTGCAAATGGTAATATTGCATTCTTTTTCATAGCAGAGTAATTTCCAGTGTCTACATATGTGTGTGTGTGTGTGTGTGTGTGTGTGCACTACATCTTCTTTATGCATTCATTTATTGGTGGACACTAGGGCTGATTCCATAATTTAGCTATTGCAAATAATACATAAACATAGGGGTGCATATATCTTTTCAAATTACTATTTTTGTATTCTTTGAATAAATACCCAGTAATGGAATTACTGGATCATATGGTAGTTCTATTTTTAATTTTTTGAGGAACTCTGTTCCTCAAAAAACATACTGTTTTCCACAATGGCCGCACCAGTTTGCATTTCTACCAACAGTGTAAGAGGGTTCCCCTTTCTCTGCATTCTTGCCAACATTTGTTTCTTGTGTTTTTGATTTTAGCAATTCGGGCAGGTGTGAGGTGATATCTCATTGTGGTTTTGATTTGTAATTTCCTGATGATGAGTGACGTTGAGCATTTTTTCATGTGTCTATTAGCGTCTGTATGTCTTCTTTGGAAAAATGTTTGTTCATGTCTTCTGCCCATTTTTAAATTGGACTATTTGTGCGTGCATGTGTGTGTTGAATTGTGTAAGTTCTTTGTATATTTTGGATTCTAAGCCTTTATTGGATTATGTAGTTTGCAAATATCTTCTCCCATTCAGTTGGTTGTCTTTTAGTCTTGTTGATTGTTTCCTTTGCTGTCCAGAAGCCTATTTTGATGTCATCCCAGTAGTTTATTTTTGATTTTGTTTCCCTTGCTTCTGAAGACATATCTAGGAAAATGTTCCTATGATCAATGTCAGAGAAACTATTGTCTGTGGTCTCTTCTAGGATTTTTATGGTTTCGGGTCTTATATTTTGGTGCCCATTCCATTTTAAGTTTATTTTTGTGGATGGTATAAACAAGTCGTCCAGTTTCATTCTTTTGCATGTAGCTATCCCATTTTCTTCACACTGGAAAGAGATTTGTTTATTGTTTGTTGAAGAGATTGCTTTTTTCCCATTGCATATTCTTGCCTCTTTTGTCAAATTTTAAATGACCATAAAAGTGTGGGTTTACATCTGGGCTCTCTATTCTGTTCTATGTGTCTATTGATCTATGTGTCTATTTTTTACTCTAGTACCATACTGCTTTGATTACTACAGCTTTGTAGTATATTTTGAAATCTGGAGTTGTGATAACGCCAGTTTTCTTTTTCTTTTTCAATATTGCTTTGGCTATTTGGGGTCTTTTGTGGTTCCATACAAATTTTAGGATTATTTGTTCTAGTTCTGTGTATCATTAATTTTTTTCTAACTGTGGAAATAAAGGCTCAGGAGTACTGTGACTTGCCTAAGGTCACATGGGCATGGACCATGGTTTGGTACAAAACATTTGCCATGGACAGTTGCATATAGTTAGAATTCATTAAGAAATCATTGATAGACTGTCTGTAAAAAGAAAAGAAAACAAAGCCAGCCACTTTTGGACAGGGTATAATGTGGAATGTTGGGCAACAAGACAGGATACATGTGCATTATCTTTCTTTGCCTCTGAATTCAAATCTTTCTTGTTCCCTGAGACACACGACCTTTTGTGACAATGCTGAGACCAGTCATGTCAACATGACATGACAACATGTAACAAGTTGTTTGTTACAGAAAACTTTCTGGGGAAATATAATACTATAAACCTATAAACAACTCTGCTGTTGTCTTGTATGGAAGACAACTGTCTACTCACCTGGGTGGACCACCACTTATCTGGCAAAAGTTTACCTATTAAGATGTGTTTCAGGATTCTTGACTCACTGTGTCCATCACTCCTACACTGTTTTATCACAGAGTCTTCCCAATCAGTTTGTTGCCTTAAAGGACCCAACCTAACCACTTGGGCTGAGACACCAAAGCCCTACAAATAGCCCACCTCTAACTGTCCCCTTCTAAGACACAGCTAAGACTCAGTGAAGGTGATGTTCTTCCTCGTGACAGTGGCTTAAATAAACTTAATTTTACTTTGCTATCAGATTTTCTGGTGATATTTAGGGGAGTTAAACGGTGCTCAATTTTCAGCTTCATTTCATCTCCAATAAGATAACAACCTCGGGCTGGCTGGTTAGAATAGTAGGATCTTACAGCAAACGCAGAATGACTATTTGAGAAAATGCACCCAAAATGGCTGGTGGGGAAGACTCAGTTTTGTTTCCCCTTTATAAGCTAGGCAAACGCTGCTAGCTTCTGTTAGTGTCTAGCCTTTGTTGAGAAGCCAGTTTACAGAATAAGTGAAAAGCTTCTACTTTCTTGGAATTGAAATGTTATATGCCCAAGGTACACCTTTTTAAAATAAGGCTTCTCTTGAGAAGTGCCTAAGTGTATAGCAGTTATTTTTGTATAAAATTTGCATACTTTGTGGTATAAAACAGTTGTGGGTGAAATCTTCAGTACATCAAAATTACTCCCTCTACCACAGAAGCATTTTTACTCTCCAGTTTGTAAAGATGTAAAAAGACATACTTCATGGGTATGGATGGTTATGTGTGGACATTTAAAAATACAAGATGTTTATGTTATCTACATTATTGTATTAGATATTTTTAATTGTGTGACCAGAAAACTCTGATGTAACTGTCTTAAACAAAAGAACATTTATTTTTCCACATAACAAGAAGTCTGCCTTCATTCTCAGGCTGCTGAGGCAGCTCTAGTCCTTGTCTCCATAGATGATACACTAGGTATTTTTTCCCTCCTCTCATTCTTAGAAGTGAGAAATTCTTTTTCAGAAGTGCCCAGCACATATCCCATCATGTATCCTTGGTCAGAATTAAACCATGCTCTGCTATTAAGCCAATCGCTGGAGGGAGAATGGGATTACTAGAATTGGCTCAGACTAAGTAGGATCTACCCTTGGGAATGGGATCTCCTTTCCCTGAATTTTACAGGGTTGATACTTAAACAAAACAGGATTCTATTAGCAAGGAAGAAGGAGAAATGGAAACCAGTTGGGTAATTAACAGTGTCTACTAAATCTGCCTATTTAGTATAGCATACTACATGCATGCTATAGAATACGGTATAAATTCTCATTTGTGAACTCCCTAAAATGATAGCAGGGAAGATTGGTTAAAAGTACTAAGCATAAATTAGATGCTGAGATAATTTTCCATAGAAAATGTATCAAAGACACTAAGTGGCTCTGTTAAGTCATTGGGTTTTAGAGTAGAGAGAAGATGGTGTCTTCCCTGGTGGTCCCAAAGACCTTCAGAAAGGGCAGAGCTAGAGGCTTCAGACTGTCACTTTGCAAACTATATTACAAACAATTAAGTGGATAAAATTCAAATGCAGCTACCCTGAGATTGAGCAGCTTTTAAAGCTTCCTTCTTAAAATTCTATAAAAAGCAACCCTCACTACTCATTTGTTTAGGAGCCCAGGAAAGGGTTAGCAAGCCAAGACGTAGAGAAGAAGCTCTAGCCTTTTCCAATTCCTGTTTTCTATTCTTAGAGTAAATAAAGATGGGAAGGAACAGAAACAATAAAAATCTTTTAAAGATGCCAAGGGCAGCTGCCTTTGTTCTCAGTTTGGTCCCCAAATGGCCTGGTACAAAACTGTCTGTTGCTGGAGGAAACTATTATGAACTAATTTAGGGTTTTGAAATTCAAACCCAATATATACATCTCCGTGGTACTTACAGAGCATTCCCAGATGATATTCAAGTCAATAGGAAAAGTAATTATTTCTTCATTCCTTTGCCCCTTTGGCTCAGTCGGTTGAGCGTCCGACTTCGGCTCAGGTCATGATCTCACAGTCTGTGAGTTCGAGCCCCCCATCGGGCTCTGTGCTGATGGCTCAGAGCCTGGAGTCTGCTTCCAATTCTGTGTCTCCCTCTCTCTCTGCCCCTTCCCTGCTCATGCTCTGTCTCTCTCTCTCTCTCTCAAAAATAAATAAAAACATTAAGAAAAAAAATTAAAAAAAAATAAAGTAGAGGCTTCCACAATCATTCAATAAGCTAATGAACTACATCCCTTTCCCAAATATGACAGAGCCCTGTCAGGTCCAGAAGGACCCAGAACACAGCCAGACTGAGTGGGCCCAGGGACAAATCCACACTGGCCATGCACACCCAGTGGCCCACCTGCCTGACTCCAGAGTGCCACCCACTACTGCTCCTTGCCAGCTCCCTCTTGGAAGAAATGAAAATGGGCTCCTGTCTGTAACAAAAAGGGTACTTTTAGCTCACATATTATGCGCAGGGGAATTTCCTTAAGTCACACACAAGAAAATGAGAAGGAAAAGGTCCATGTAGCAAAAGGGGGGTGACCCTGTACACAGGTGAGGGGACACTGGAAGCTGTTGGCATTAATCTTATAGATGTACGTCTTACCTAATCAGCTATCCGTACTCTCAAATACATTATGTCATTTGATTCTCAAAGAAACCTTGCAAGGTAAGCCAGGTGGTTGTTTTCATTCCATTGTCTGAACAAGAAAAGTGAGGGTTTCTTATAACGCATTATATTATTTTCCCATATTTCTTATGTTGCTTTCTGAGTCCTCAGTCCAGTGACCCTACCTTTGGAAATAAGAATCATCATAGTTAACATTTGTGGGCACTGGTTACACACACCAGGCAGTGTGCCTTCACGTGTACAATATTATGTCAGTCTCTGAGCATTTAAACAACCCCATGAGAGGTACCATTGTTACTCCCATTTGACAAATGAGCTAACAGGCTCCAAAACCCTGGGAGGAAAGCTTCCTACAAATCGTGATATAAAATCTGAACTTCACAGCATCATAAGATCTTAAGGCTGGGCGGTTTCAAGAGCTGACCTAATTCTTGCACCTGCCTTGAGTGAGAAACGAGTTGCAGAGAGATTCAAGAGACGATTTCACCACCTCCCTTGGCTCCTCTCACCAGGTCCCTTGTCAATTCTAAATCTTAATTGCAGTAACCTCTTTTTATTTTGGGTTCGGGTTTGGGTTTTTTGATACAGACACAACTCTTAAAGCATGGAAAATGCCCCCCAAAATTAAGCTGTAACAAGAGGCTCCAGATTGACTTAAATTGCATTCTCCCCAGCTATGCCCAGCAACCTAGTGACCCTGTGCACATTTTGCATCAGGGAGCATTGTGCATCTCTAATTTAATTTAAAGAAAGACAAAACATGGATGAATAGCTTTCCTCCTGGGCTGCACTCTCTTGGCCACAAGTGATCGTCACTGGTGGGACCTGCTTGTGTTTCAGCACCAGCAGGATTGCCAAATTCTGGATGCATTTTCTGGGTTTCAGGCCACCTATCCAAGGACTCTCAAAGGCATTTCCAATGCCTAAAATAAGTGTACATCTAAGTTGGTCACTAATCTTACTGAAATATATGATGCAGTGATATCTATATGTCTGTCTATGGCTTGTATTAAAAAACTCACATTTTCATGGCATTGTCTAGTTTTTAAAGCACTTTCCTGTTTCATAAGAGCTTTCAAGATCTCCTGAGTTCAGATAACTATCCAGCTCTCTATATGAGCACACTGAGTTCAGAGGTAATGACTTTCCCCGGGACATGTAATTAGTTGGGATGCAGAGATGGAAGTGAAGCTGGAGTCTAAATATTCTGACCCCAATCTCGATTCACTAGCCTCTATATGGACCATTTTCCCATTCTACTCCCACTGTGAGTAGAACTTGTCCTCTCATTTATAATGATGAGGTAAAGGATGAATTTTGGATGACTGATGGGGTGGCAGGGTCAGTTGTAGGACAAGGCAGAAGAGAGGGAGGATATGGAGCTGTAGGGTTCCTGTGAGATCTTTGGACCCCGCAAGTGTTCTGAACACAGAAAATATTTCCTAAGTAGGTTAAGTGTCTTTTTAGGTTAGGGGATGGCTGTTCAACCATTCTATGTAGCTTCCCTTTTTGCCACTCAACACATTTTTACAAGTGAAGCCAAGTTAAAAAACTTCAGGGGAAATTTTGAAGTAAGAAAGAGTCTTTAAAAGTCAGTCTGAGGAACTTCCAAGTGCTCTCTGGATAATGGTAGCTGCCAAAATTGAAATCTCTGTACATGTTCTGCAAAAATTATATAGAGCAAATGATAGCACCTGTAACCCATGTCTACAACATAACTAAAAGATAGAGAACATGACAACCTTCAGAGAGGTGTAAGTGAGAAACAGATATCTGGAACCAAGAGCCTCAGTTCTGGAGCCCTCACCACAGGGTGGAGACTGTGCAGAACAGAAGAAAGTATATCTGGGTCCTAGTAGTGAAAGAACTCAGATAAAATCTTAGAAACTCTTAGAAAGTGAGAGACCTATCTGACTGGGGAACTATAAAAACAAGTCTGAGGCTTGGGGTCAGACATCTGGCTACTGGAGAATCAAAAGAAAAGGACATGAAAGTGTAGAGGGCCAGAGGTGGCTGTCTTGGGAAAGCAACAATTCTGGCAGGTGACTCAGAAGAGACAGGTGTTCCTTGGAGGCTTGATGGGAAAGAGAAAGAAGGAAGTAAGGGGTAAAAATTAAGGCTCCTAGAGAAACAAAAGAGTGCAAGGATCTAAGCACACACCAAACCCTTCCCCATAAAAGAAGACATCTTTAACTAAAATAAACAAACCTTCATTTTACTGTAGTGAGAGAAAAGTGAGATCTGGAGTTAAGAAACCCAACAAGTCACCTAAATCCTTTACCCCACCTACCTACACTTGTTATTGCTGACTCAGGAAAATATAAGACATTGTAGAAAAACATAACACAAAATACAACATTTATACAAAACTACTTTGAGACAAAAGTCAAAGATGACAATAAATATCATCCTCTTCTCCATCAAAACCAACCCTAAGGTGGAGGAAGAACGTAACTCAACACCTCCCCCAATCTATGTATTCCAAATAAGAATATTCAGATTTGAAACAAATACCCTGAATCTGAAAATTAAAGACAGAATGACTAAATCAATAAAAATTGGGGCATTAAAGGAAGGAATAAAAACAGCCAAGAGTACAAAACAAAATTAAAATTAGAGATAAATGGGATAAGAGAGAAAATGATAAACATAAAGAGGCCAAGAAAATCCTCACCTATAATTGGAGTGGAAGGAGAAGGAGGAAGATGAGGAAGAGGAAGGAGAAAAAAGAGAAACAGAACTAATATTTACAGACATAACTCCAGAAATCTTTCCAAAAATAAATTTTGAATTTTTATATTGAAAAATCCATAATGTACTTATGAGAGTTGAAATGATCAACTTCAACTGTCTTAATAGATTAGTTTGACTTTAAAAATAAAGGGAAAAAAATCCCCTGGGTCTCCAATACAGTAGTCAAATCACTTACAAAGGAAAGAAAATCTCACCGGTATCAGAGTTCTCAACTTCAAATGCAAGGCAAAGATGAGATTGTGATTCAACTAACTACCTAGAGTTAGTGCAGACCCTACGGCTTCAGGTCTTACCCCACAAAACTGCTGCCCCCCACCCATTTCAAATGCCAATCATACGTCCTGGGCCTCCTATACTTCTGAGCAATGGGCTATACAGTCAGACCCTCCCTTCTATTCACGAGAACGACTTCTAAAACTCAGAAAAACACCAGGCTTATGTTTTTTGGTGTATTATAAAGGAACAGCCAAACTGTAGACATACATAGAGTAAGGTATGGGGTGGGGATAGCACTGAGCCTCTGTGCTCTCTTCTCATGTACCAGCCTCCCAGCTTCAGATGCATTCACCAACCGGGAAGCTCTCTGAACCGTGTCATTCTGGGTGTTTATGGGGTTTCATCAAACAGGAATTGATGGGGTTTTGGGGTGATAGTGGGGATTCGTGGGGTCCAGAACTGACGGCCAAGAAAGAATTCTCGAAGACGTCTTTGGTGAAAAAGTGATTTTATTAAAGCACAGGGACACGACCCATGGGCAGGAAGAGCTGCACATCAGGTGTGGGGGGTGACCCTTTTACAGAGATGGGGGAGATGAAGTCAAGAGGAAGTTTCCAAAGAGACTTTCATATGCTAAAGACTCACAGGATACTGGAGGCATAGCTATGGTCAAGCTAATGTTGTTTTGCCCTCTTGCAAAGCATTAACATTAAGACAGTAGGGGGTTCCTGGAGAAGTGTTTTAGTCTGTCAGCCTCAAGTTATTTGTCAAAGGGTTAAAGGTTATAAGGAAATTTAGTTTCACCTTCCATTTCTTTCTTGCCTTTGTTCCCTACATCACTATGGAGGGGAGGGTGATGTTGGGGTTCCAGGAAACCGAGTCTACAGGTCTTTGGAGATTAAGCTATTGATAAGGTTGCCTTTTTCTTGTAATTTACGACATATTTGTAAACTGATGGAGACTACCGGTTTAACCATTTGTTTTCTGTCCTTTCCTTTGGGCAGCCAGGAGTGTCTGAGGACTGTCACACATATCCCACCTGGGTGGGGGGAGGGAGATGCTGTTAGCCTGTACTTTGCCTTCAGCTTGCCCCATGCTCTCTCATCAGCATGACTGATTAAATCATTGGCTATTGGTGATTGAATTCACTCTTCAACCTCTCTCCCTTCCCAGAGGTTGGGGGTTGGGGCTGAGAGTACCAACTCTTTAATCAGGGCTAGGTCTTTGTGGCAACCAGCCCCCATCTATCACGGGACCCTCAGCCACCAACCATCTCATTAGCATGCAAATGGCACTCACATCACTTAGGAGATTCCAAATGTCTTAGAAACTCTTGTGTCAGGGACTGGAGATTAAGAGCAAATATGCTCCTATCAGCTCTACTACTCATGAACTTACAGGGTTTTAGAAGCTCTGTGAAAAAATGTGAGATGAAAACCAAAATATATATATTTGTATTATATCACAATATCACAAAGGAACTAATATATTTTATATAAATAAATTTTAAAACCTAGATGAAACACATAATTCCTTAGGAAAATGCAACTTACCAAAATTGATTTCAATAGAGAGCACTATTAAACAGACTAATTTCCATTAAAGAAATACAGAAAGTCATCAAGGGACTATGCTATTAAAAAGCAACTCATGGAGGTACTTGGGTAGCTAAGTCGGTTAAGTGACTGACTCTTGATTTCGGCTCAGGTCATGATCTTGTGGTTTGTGAGTTCAAGCCCCACATCAGGCGCTCTGCTGTCAGCACAGAGCCTGCTTCGGATCCTCTGTCCCCCTCCCTCGGCCCCTCCCCCTACTCGTGCTTGCTCTCTCTCAAAAATAAATAAACATTAAAAAATAAAAAATAAAAAATAAAACTCACCAAGGTGCAGTTGGTTAAGGCTAAGACTCTTGATTTTGGCTCAGGTCATGGTCTCACAATTGGTGATATAGAGAGCCCTGCATCCAGCTCTGTGCTGATAGCTCAGAGCCTGCTTGGGATACTCTCTCCCTCTCTCTCTCAGCCCTGCCCCATTCGCACCCTCTCTTTCTCAAAACAAATAAATAAGCACTAAAAAAGAAAAAAATCACCAAGCCCCAAGTTTCAAAGGTGTTTTCTATCAAACCTTTAGATACCAATTTTCTATCAAACCTATTTGATAGATATCAATTTCTATCAAACCTATTATACCATCTTTTTCAGAGCTTAAAAGGATTACTTTAAAATTACTTCTGTGAAGCAATGAGATATTAATGTTAAACGTGCTAAAAATACCACAGAAAGAAGAGAATGCAGACTATTCTCACTTATGAATATCTTGGCAAAATCCTAAAAGGCAGGAAACAGAATGTAATATCATCTTGAGAAAATAATACATTATGACCAAGTAAAATTTATTTTAAGAATGCAAAACAAGGTTAACTATTAGGCAATCTATTAATATAATTCACCATATTAGGTAATATAGGAAAATCACATTTATGTTCATGGATCGGTATAGGCCTTCACACAACCCAACATACAACAAAATAGTTACTGATGTACGATAGGAAAAGATAGGATGACTGGTCCTTAGGTGGAGAAAAACACCTATTTTGGAGCAATGCTTGGAGTGTCTGACCACAGCAAACCCCTCAGGCATAAGGTTCCTCTTAAGAATGTAACAGACCCACCTACTACCCCTCAGGTTCCCCTCTGGAATTTGACAAAAGACCTGACTAAAAATAAGTAGACCATAAAACATACGACCCACGAGGAATGATATGGCCGTAGACCACTACTCATACAATGGAAATGAGCCAGTCAGGAATGGACAACCCAGTACCTAGAGTTATCCAGCCAGGAAGGATAAAACCTGAAAAGAAACAAGGGGGAAGAGGGGTGACCAGAACCTTATAAAACAAGGACCTTTGCCTACAGTCGAAGGCATTCATTTTCAAATGACCCCTCTCTATAAAGATACTGTTTTCTTTTCTGGTCTTATACTTTAATAAACTTTTGCCTGTTGCTCATTTTGTATCTACCTCTTCATTCTTCAGAATGGTGAGACAAGAACCCTGGGTTTTGAGGTAAAGAATCCTGTAACAGACGGATACTTCTTTAACATGATTCATATACATCATGTATATATACATATACATTACAAAGTGTACCACTACATCTTAAACTTAAAATAGCATCTTTGCTATTTTAGATGCTAGAGGCTTTTCCATAGGTCAGGAACCAGGCAAGATGGCCAACATCGCCACTGCTATATAATACTATATTGAAAGTATTAGCCAATTCAGATGTAATAAAAAAACAAAAAACAAAAAACATTGACTACATAAAAAAGTTGGACTACATAAAATTTTACAAAACTTTTTTAACATCAAAAAACGCCATAAGAAATGACAAATGGAAAGAAAATATTTACAATGTATTTCACAGATACTGAACTAATCACTCTAGGAAATCTTTGAAATTGGGGTGGATAATACCATCAGAAACCTGAGAGAAAAATGAGGGAGTAATGAACACAGTTCACAGAAAAACACATCTAAGTGGCTGCTAATCTTATAAAAGATGTCCAACTTCACTCACTGTAAAAAACTAAAAGTGAATTAAAACCACATTGAGATATAATTTCTCACCTATATTTTTAAAAACATTTTAAAGGTTTATTTTTGAGAGAGCGAGTGAGCAGGGGGGGGGGGGCAGAGAGAGAAAGAGAGAGACAGTCCCAGGCAGGCTCTGCACTGTCAGTGCACTCATGAACCATGAGTGGCTCATGACTGAGCCGAGATCAAGAGTCAGGTGTTTAACCGACTGAGCCAACCCTCTCACCCATTGACTTGGCAAAAAGTCAAGATTTAAGCCCACACGGTGGGCAAGGCTGTGGGGAGCAGGTGCTCTCAGATGCTGCTGGTTAGCGTGCACGATGGGATGCTCCCTGTGGACTGGGGAATCTGGAAACAGCAAACCAAAGGGCATATACATGCATTTACCCTTTGACCAGCAATCCCCTTCTAGAAATTCCCCTGAAAATCAGTCTTCACAAATTTAAGTTAAAGTTATGTATTACAGGTATTTGGACAGGCAAAATACCAGAAACAAGGTGGAAGCCTCTGAGTAGGAGACTGGTTGAATAGATGGTAGTATATTCACGCAACAGAGCACCGTTTATCACCAGCACAACTGAGGAGGATTTCTAGGAACTGACATTAAGTCCTTTTCAAACTATATTAACAGAAGGGGCACCTGGGTGGCTCAGTTAAGCATTTGACTCTTGGTTTCTGCTCAGGTCATGATCTCAATGTTCATGTGTTGAGCCTGGCATCGGGCTCTGTGCTGACAGTGCAGAGCCTGCTTGGGGTTCTCTCTCTGCCCACACCCCTCCTCTCAAAAATAAATAAACAATAAAAAATATATTAACATAAAAAAGCAAAATGGAAAACAGTTGCGTTTATTTTGTTAGCTTCTGTATACAAAACTTGGGGAAATTAAAATATGTACCTGTGTGTGTATGTTTGTTTGTTTGTTTTTGCAGGGAAGAAATACAAAGAAGGATAAGCTAGACCCTAATAAAACAGTGAACAATACTGGTTTCACTGTTCTATTCTTTTAATTTTTCGGTAGGTTTGAAATAAAAAAAAAAAAAGTGTTGAAATTTTAAGGAACAAAACAACAACCCCACTCCTGCTCCCCATCAGCCTAATGTCCATATGTCCATAGACTGGAGGAGAGGAAGTGCCCCCAGGTTTTGCCCTGCTGATTGGTGAGGAGAGCAGTCAGGGGTGGACAATTTGCATGTGTCTGAGGGCAAAATAAATCACCCAACCACTGTTCCCATCACTGTCCACTTGGAATGTTCCGTGTCACGTGACTCAGTTTCTATCTCCTCCCTCCCTCTGTCCCTCTTTTCGTCTTTCATCAAACACTTACTGAGCTGCATTAGGCCCTGAGGTTTTCGTAGATGAAAAAGTCCAGGCTCAGAGTCCAGGAGGGACAGGGACAGGCAACAGGACCATGGGAGAAGACGTGTGTTTTGTTTTGTTTTGTTTTTTTAAACATAGGCGGCTGCAGTTCCACTATATTCCACAAGGTGGCAGGTTTTGCCTGGAAAAGGGGCTCTTTACTGACCATTGCCCACTCCTTACTCAGAGGCGTGGCTTCCATCACAGAATTATGTTCATTATGTTCCTTGACAAGCATAATTTATATTGATTGCTTTTGTTAATGCATCAGAGAGAATGTATGTTCAGGATACATTCTTGGTGATGTTTAGTGCCTTTTCTATTTAGAAAAAAACCCTAAAACAAGTAAATCTGTAACCCTTTCAGTGCATGCTTATTATACCGGATCATGCAAAAATAATGTTAGAATCCTGGGGAGGAGGTGGAAGGGAGAGATGGGAGAAACAACTGGACAGGTAGACACAACTGAAGAGCTTCCCATGTGGTTGTTCTTTCACTGTGACATTAGTTACTATCTCCATGCTGCCTTGTTCTAAGTAATTCAGAAAGTGGAGAATGGCTTTTCTGCCAGTCCTTTGTGTTGCTAAGATGATGGCCACACGTGGGCTCCGCACAGACGTGTGTCACTACGGCCCTCCCCACCTCACACAATCACAGGCTTGTACTCTCATCAGGACATCTGCCAAAATCCTGGCACCTTTGTTGCGTGGCTGCTTCCTTGTCTAATTGTTGAAATGTGTTCTCAGAAATGATTTCCCAACAAAAATACGGAGGTCTCTTATTTGTGAAGAAATAAAGAGCTGAGGGCATGCTGGAGTCCTCCTTCTGATCTTTTACTCTCAGCCTAAAAGTAGAAAATGCAAAGAAACAAGAAATAAATCAGAAAACTCTCATTGCGATGACCATTAAAACAGTAGTTGGGTGGGTGCCCATTCTCTCCCAAACGCTTGTCTTGCACTACAGTTTTATTTTTTGAGGTCTAAGTCAATCACTTCATGATGCTGGTTTGCAATCTCATGCAAAGGTGATAAGTGCCCAGAAATCCTGGACCATGAAGATGACAGAGTTCCCCCTCCATACCGTTTTCTTGGTCTTGGCGCCTGATCAGCAGATCAGGCTTTTTGTTCCTGGGCTGAAGCCTGGGAGGGGTGGTTCTACTCCTGGGACTTTGAGCTGTGTGAATCAGAAGGCCACAGAGACCCTCTCAGACCAGAGGCCGAGGGCACCAAAGTGATTCACTGTGAGTTGCCTGAATAGGAGAAGAGGTAGTCAGGAGGGGAAGTTTGCCAGGAGCCCACGGCGGGGGCAGGGAGGCCAGCAGCTCTGCATAGACAGAGAGGCTGGACAGGCATTGGGTGCTCACAGATCAAGGAGCCTGGGCATATATTGCTTCTTATACACTTGTCCTAGAAGCAGTTTCTGGGAGATAATATTAACAGGATGCCTCCTTTTCAACATACTCTGCCTAAGGATTCAAAAGTAGTGCCTTGGATTCCAAATCTGTTGCTTTCAAATGCTCAACATAGGAGGGTGAATTATGGGATTTTAGAGGTGAGGTAGGCCCCTGGTTTCTGCATCACACTTCTCTGGCCCCTAAAACTGGCAGTAGGGACTGGAAGTCTGTTCCTGGCAAGCCCAGTGGGCCTGGGGACATCCAGCCTAGGCTTGCTCCCACACACCCAAGGACTGGTCCCGCTTCACTCCACAGCATTGGAACCTCAGTGGGCCTTCATGTCTGCAAACATTCCTGCCCTATTTGCCTTATTTTCCTACATGTCTAAGAAACGTTTTCCTCTCTCCTCTAATCCTCAGATTTCTCTCCCATCCTCTTTCAACCAGAAGAGAACTCCCAAGACCCCCAGCATCACATCCCTCCCTGGCACCATGGAGAAGTGGTCCAAGCCCCTGGGCACACCTGGCTGCACATGGGCCCGTTCCCTCTCTCTCCATCCAGGGACGATGGCTCCATGGCTCCAACAATTCTGCTGTCTCTCTCCCTCAGCATACAAACATGCTCTTGATTTTCTCCTTAAAAAAAATTCAGGGGTGCCTGGGTGGCTCAGTCGATTAAGTGACTGACTCTTGATTTTGGCTCAGGTCATGATCTCATGGTTGGTGGATTGGAGCCCCATGTCAGGCTCTGTGCTAATGGTTCAGAGCCTGCCTTGGATTCTGTCTCTCTCTTTGTCTCTCTCTCTCTGCCCCTCCTCTGCTCACTGGCAAGCACACTTTCTCTCTCTCTCTCTCTAAAAACAAGTAAACTTTAAAAAAATCAGCAAAAACAAAATATCTTCTGTCCCCACTTCTTCCACCATCTTTCTCTTCAAATTTTGCCTTGCTTTGCAACAAGGATTCTTTCCTCCCACTTCTCTTGGACCCTCTCCAATCAGGCTGATTTGGCACTGTAACTCTATGGAAATTGCTCTTACTAAGGTCCCTGGGACCTCCTTATTGTTAAATCCAGGGGTGGGTTCATAGTTCTCCATTTATATGACCAGGCAGCATTTGACCCCGCTGCCCCTTCCCTGCCCCTGGCTGCACTTTGGCCCTCCATTTGCCTTCCTGGACAACATGTTCTTTGGCTGATCTCTTACCTCACTCGGCTGTCCTTCTGCATCGCCTTTGCTGGGTCCTCTCTGGTGTGGGACCTCTTTCCTTCTCTACTATGCTCACCCCCTTAGTGATTGTGGGAGTACAGTGGCTTTAATCCCCTCTGTATGCCAGTGACTCCCAGCCCCATCTCCAGGCCCGAGGCCCCTCTGCTGAACTCCACACTCATATATCCAACTGCCTTTCCAACATTTCCATGTGGCAACCAATAGCTATCACAGCTCAACATGTGCAAAACTGAACTTTTGTCTCTGCACTTCAAACTCACCCACTAGTGGCCTTCGTCATCTCTCTTTATGGTGACAATCCTTACAGTTGCTGGGGTCAGAAATCTGGGCATTGTCATGGACTCCTCCGTTCTTTAATCTAACCTATTTGGGGTTCCTACTGACTCTGTCTTCAAAATATGTCTAGAATCTAACCAATTTCTCAATATCTCTGTGGCTAGGTCACTGTCATTATTTATCCTAGCCCTTATGGGGCAGTGATGTTAATGTCACATCACCTCATTGATCAAAGTCTTTTAGGGGACACCTGTGTGGCTCAGTCTTTTAAGCCTCCAACTCCTGACTTAGCTCAGGTCATGATCTCATGGTTTGTGAGTTCAAGGACCTCATCGGACTCTGTGCTGTTGGCGTGGAGTCTGCTTGATATTCTCTCTTTCCCTCTCTCTTTGTCCCTTCCCTGCTTATGCACATGCACATGCACTCTCTCTCTCTCAAAAATAAATAAATAAAAACTTAAAAAAAACCACCTTTTGATAGTGCTCCATTGCCCTACCTACAGGGTAAATTAAAAGGCACAGTCCCCACCATAGCTACAGGAGCCTGCAGGAAAATCTGGCTCCCTGTTACCCCTTTGACCTCATCTCCCACTGCCCTTTCCTGCCACCCCTTCCCATCCACACTGGCCTCCTTGCTCTTTGTCAAACATGCCGGACTCTTTTCTGGCTGATGGCCTTTGCTCTTTTTGTCTCTTCTACCTGGAATATCCTCTCCCCAACGTCCTCTTGATTAGCTCCCTCTTCACCTTCTCCAAATTTTTACTCAGTTTTCATCTTTTCATTAGGTCTACCCTGATCATCCCATTAATACTGACTGCCCTACCTTATTGATAACCTACTTCCATTATCCTGCTCTATGTTTCCTATTTTTTCCATAGCACATGTGACTATATATTCATGTATATATTTTTTATTATGTTTATTGTTTACTTTTCTCTTCACTAGATTGACACTCTGTAAGGCAGTGATCTTCACATATTTTATTCAGTGATGTATTTTAAGTGCCTGGAACAGTGCCTGGCACATAGTCATCACTCAATAAGTAATTGCTGTTGAATGGCTGGATGGCTGGATGGCTGGATGGTTGGATGGCTGGATGGCTGGCTGGCTGGCTGGCTGGATGGTTGGGTGGGAAAATGAATGAACACAAGCTGGTCAGTATATAAACAGCTCAGTCCCTACCAGGAGCTGTACATAACCATGTTATCTCCTGCTGTCTGGGGACCCCACATTTACAGCTTATCTTTATTAGCCCTCCGGTGGTGTGGGTGTCCTATTGGTGGCAAATCTTCAGAGGCACTTCTTACTGGGTTAAGGCTGGGCTGAGCTGGTCCAGGCTGCATGTATGCTCACGGCAGTTGATCAGGTCAGCTGGTGTCAAGCCTTAGGTCTAGTGGGCGATGAGAGGCTGTAAACAGGAAACAGAGTCCAGAAGGGAGTGCAGGAAGATTCAGGGAGCCATGGATATAGGGAGGAAGATGAAATCATGAGGCGAGGTTTGAGACTAGTGTCTGAGAATGACGTTAGTCATTGCTGGAGGTCTGTTCTGTGGGGGTACTGGTGGCAGGAGGCACAGAATAGGCTGTCAGACTGTGGCAGATGTGTTCATCACTGTATAGCCAGTTTCTGGAATAGTGCCTGGCAATAGATGGTACATGGTAAATAATTATTTATGAGATGACTGAAGCTTTGTTGAAAGGGGTTTTGTAGGATGAGACAGTTCCTAGTGTGGTATCTATGACAAGTCTTTGGGTCTAAACTCTGATCCAATAGCCTGCCACCCTCCTCCAGTACCTATCATCAGAAAGGTCCCTTTTTTCAGTAGATTATCCTGTGGCAGCTTTGTGCTCTGTTCTGTGGGGTCCTGGGTTTGAAATCCATCTGTGTGACCCTGCACACATTGCTTAGTCTTTCTTTAGGACTCAATTTTTTTGTCTGAAACAGGTAATAATACCTGTATCATAATGTTGTTGGGCTTGGCTCATCTATGCACAGCACTTATTATTGTTGGATAGAGGTCTGAAACCTCTCTCACTATATTCCTAGTTGTTGGCTAGGTCCTGCATCCACTGTGGATGGATGTCCTACCTCAGAGACATTAGATCATTTCTTGGAAAGAGCAGGTTGTGGTCCCAGCCTGGGCCCAGATCGTTCTGATGGACTCCCTGGTAGATCATGGTACCAGGGGCTTTGTGTTGTGGTAGAAGGTGATGCAAGGGGTAGGTGAGAGACAGTAGTTTTATTTATTTATTTTTATTTTTTTAAAATGTTTTCTTAATTTTGAGAGAGAGAAAGAGAGAGACAGAGTGCAAGTGGGGAGGGGCAGAGAGAGAGGAAGACACAGAATCCAAAGCAGGCTCCAGGCTCTTAGCTGTCAGCACACAGCCCAGCACAGGGCTTGAACTCACAGACCTTGAGATCATGACCTGAGCCAAAGTCAGCTGTTCAACTGACTGAGCCACCCAGGCTCCCTGAAAGCCAGTAGTTTAGCCAGACCTTCAGGCTTTTGGCTTCCAGATGTCCTTCATCCCAGACTGGCCCTGCCCAGCTCATAGGCTCATTCACCCCCAGACTTTGGGTTGAGTGCACCATGAAAAACTTCTGGAGGGACTTGAGCAGTAGTATGATTAAATGGTCACATGGTAGAATGCAGAGGATTCATTTGTACAGAGTCAGCTCCACCTAAACGTGTAAACAGCAACTGTCACCATCTGTTGAAGCCTCTGGGTATTTGCTTAGTAACTTCAAAAGCATGAGCTTTGACCTGGATCCCAAAGTGCACCTGGGTTTGGAAATGGCTCACTGCTGCCACCAGAAGCTAGGTGGTGGAGAAGGGTTGGGGTGGGGTCGGGGGGAGCAGAAATGTCTAAATTTACTCCCTGATCTGCCCTCGACTAATCCTGTGACCTTGGACAAGTTACCTTTCTTTCCTAGCCCTCAAGGTTTTCAGTCTTGTTTTGCTGGCAGAATCATTTTTTAAAAAGATATTTCATGTGGAAGACAAATTTATGGTTATTACAGATCAAATCCAAAGTAAAACTGCTCTGAATGAGAAGGGGAGGGGTTGGGGTGGCCCAGAGCCTTGCCTGTTGAGAATGTTCCCTCAAATTGTGCACACAGGTGGCTTCTGGGGTGCCTCCACTTTACCCTAAAGTCTCTGCACAGCACAGCTTGAAGCCCCCCAGCCCCAGTGCTGTGTGAGGACCCTTCTAGCTCTGATGGGTGGTGATTTCATCCAGTAGAACTGCTGTTGGGATTGCTCACGTAGTAGTTACGAATGAATGAGCTGAGTTGGCAGTGAATACAGGGGGGTAAGGAAACAAATGGCTGCTAAGGCAGGAGAAGATGAGGAAAGAGACCATATATGCCCAGGGAAAAGCAATTCTCAGGACAGCAGCTTTAGGTACTGTGTACCTGATGGGGCTCTCCGCCTGGAACCTCAACCTTTAGGGATCTCTTTCAGCCATCTTGCTGTTCAGGAACCCCTGCCCTGTTTCAGCAGATGCACAAGGCCTTTGCCAGATGGTTTTAAAATCTTTTATGTTTTATTGCCTAATATCACAGTTGGAGACAGGAAGATGTAGATGACACAGCTGAGTCCTTGTGGCACTCAGTGTCTGGCGGAGGGGGTGTCAGAGCACTGGGAATTATTTGCACGTCTAGGTGCTCTCATGGAGATGGGGCAAAGGTCACTCCAGGCCAGAGGAGGGGGCCAGTCCCTCTGTCTGGGGGAGGCCAGGAGGACCACACAGAGGAACTGCCATCTGGGCTGTGATTGAAGCCCAAGAGACCACTAATGCCCCTGGACAGGAGTTGGAGGGTGGGAAGCTGGGTGGAGCCCCTTAAGCACAAGGAAAAGTGGGCACACAGTCATGGGCACCCAGAAGAGCACTGGACTGCCTTGAGAGCAAGTCTATCTCCATATGGAAACTCATACACTTAACTCCAGGTTTACATATTCCTCCTGTGGGACCCACACTGCAGAAGGAAAAGGCCCGTCCATGTAAGCCACAGATTTAACTTTGGTGAATAGCTGGACGTTTAGTGAGAAATGATGTCAATTCATTATTAAAATTATTGGAATCTCTTTACAATTACCTGTTCCTAGAATAAATGATCCCATGAGACCCAATCCCAGTATCTCTTTTTGGCACTGTCTGTAGATTTCTAATGATAACAACTGGTTGACCTCTCATAAAAACACAGCTTCAAAGAGACTCTTTTAGTGCCTGCTTTGTCCATGCTCCCGGCAGGCACAGGAAGGGAAAGGGGTCTTGGAAGATTCTCACAGAGATTTGAGGGCAAAAGCAGTTACTTTCGCTCACTGACTTCTCACTTTTTATCGAAGACAAATCCTGCAAGAGTCAATCAGGGCCTGGTTAGAAGGAGGAGCTCCCTAAGAGACAGAACCTTTCCCACATTTTTACTGGGCTAACCCTCACCTCCCTGAGCATGCTTCTCACGTGGGGGAGGATTCAGGGGCTGTCATCAGGTTCTTGTTTCTACAAAAAAAAAACCCTGATCAATACACATCGGCCAGAAATGACAACAATCTTCCCATCCTGATTACATTCCCACCCTCTACGCCTATCACTTTTCTCTTTTTTGTCTCCCTCTCTGCTCCTGCTCACATATGTATTTATTCCCTTGGTACTTAGGCCCCATCACTCTGCCCCATCAGGGTAACTGGCTTGGTGAGCTAATGGTTTTCTCAATCACGAGGAATAGCCATGTCCATAAACTTGCATGTCATGAAGGCTCCTCCCCAGAAATCCTCTCTGAGGATGTTCCAAAACCTGAGGTTGCCTCTCCCTCACATTTGATACAACTTGTCCCAATATCATTTTTGCAACTGCTGAAATATGCATACATATAATATATATTTCAAATCTATATGAAAAATATAAGTACGTATTTAATTTCTTTCTTAACAGTCCTCCTTTGCCTCTACTTCTAAGTCTTTGGGGATTGGCTCGTTGTAAATGACACATCGTAAATAATTGTATGAGCAGGGAACAGGGATTTCTGGCACCCCCACTCAACGAGGGGACCATGGACAGTGGGCTACGAGCCACGGGCTTGGGCAGCAAACAGACTAACTTTCTCTCGTTCCCGTGTGCTGAGCGCAGTGCCTGGCACAGAGTGGGTGCTCAGGCGTGATTCAGCCAGTGGGTGGATCAGTGTGATCTCCTCGACAATTTAAATCCTGTGTTGATCAAACAAGATGAGGAGCTGACAAAAGCCCTGTCGTAGGGAGTGGGAGTGCTCAGAACTGTGGCCGAGTGTGTGGTGTGGCTCTCAAAAATGGGGCTCTCATGGATGTGGGGGTGTCCTTCTGGTGGGGCCTGGGAAACAGCGGGCAAGATGGTGGTGATGGGGACCCAGAGCGGGGTCAGCTCTTCCAAGTGAGCTACATGCTATCCATAGAGGGAGAAAGAGCTTTGGTGGCTTTCTCCTCTGCTGCCATCTTCCTTGGCTCTGTGTGGAACTTGAGCTGGGGAGGGCAGGGTCCTTCTCTCCACTCCCACTGCTGGGGGACATGAGCCCAGTGTCACTGCTGTGCATGGGATTTGCTCTGAGCAGATGTGCCTCCTGAAGGAAACTGCTTGGAGGTCAAGGAGGGAGACCTGGCCTGTCAACTCCCTTGCAGAAGCAAGGGAGCCATGTGAGTGCATGGTCAAAGCCAGGCTTTGTCAAGCTCTTCCTGTAAAGTGTCAGATAGTAAACAGTTCAGACTTTGTGGGTCCTACTGTCTTGGTTACAACTACTCAGTTTGGCCATCTTAATGCAAAGACCTAGTGCATAGACAATACATAAATACACGGGTGTGGCTGTGTTTCAGTAACATTTTATTTACACAATAGGCACAGACCAGATTTGACCCATGGACTACAGTTTGCTACCCCTTCTCGAAGCTTATCACTCTGACTTGAAAACTTGATTTTGATCTCTGTGCTCCTGACTTTCTTTTCAATTTGCTGAATCCCATAGAGCATGACTTCTGTATTTCTGACCCCTGCCTGGTCACCCAGCCCCGACTGTTGGCTGTGTCTTCTGCTCAGGCTGGGGTCTTGCTCCAGCTGACCCTGCTGTAATTACACATAGGGAGGCAGAGAAGAACCAGGGAGCCAGTCAAGAGCAGTGCCAGAGGACACTGTGGAATTCTCAAGAGGAAAAATGCAGGTGTCCATCTCTGGAATGGATGGATGAAGAAGAGAATTCAGCCAAGCTTGTTTTCTAAGTTAGCTGAGACTACTATTTAGAGTCTCCCTTGAACAAAACAAACTCTAGAGTGCTTGGTGAGGCTCTGGGGACACATTTAGAGAACCCTGGTCCAGGCTGACATACAGTCTGAGAGTTAGGGGTAAAAAGTCTTTTGACTTTTTGGATGTCATCTGGAGCCAATGGAGACCATCAGAGGATATGCATGTCATTCTGTCTCCCCCTCCCCCAACTGTGTCAGGCCTCTTTCCCTGCCTCTCACTGGATCTCTGAGGTGTCACTCTTTCTACACAGACGGAAGACTGTTGGAATTCAATGGGGCCCTAGAGGTCACTGGGTGTAATTTAAGTGTTTTATTGATGAGTAAACAGAAGCTCAGAGAGATAAACAACTCACCCAACCACGCACAGCTAGTTAACAGCAGAGCTGCAGGCAGGACCCAAGTCTCCTGACTTACCTTCCCCTTCCCTGGATTTCCTGAGTGGTTTGTATTTCCGCTCTGAGAAGAACAAGCCAGCACATGTGGAAAAGACCCCCAGGAAATGTCTCACTACCACAGCTTACAACTTCTTTTTTTTGTTTTTTAATTTTTTTTTCAATGTTTATTTATTTTTGAGAAAGAGACAGAGTGTGAACGGGGAAGGGGCAGAGAGAGGGAGACACAGAATCCAAAGCAGGCTCCAGGCTCTGAGCACAGAGCCTGATGCGGGGCTCGAACTCACAAACCGTGAGATCATGACCTGAGCCAACGTTGGAAGCTTAACGCACTGAGCCACCCAGGTGCCCCACAGCTTACAACTTCTTCCCACCGTTTGCTGTAACCCATCCTCCACTCTCTCCCAGGGAACCACCTGGGTTCAGATTCTGCGGCAGGTAAAGCATCTTCTGCAGGTAGCTCTGGTGATTCTAGAACAAGAGTTCATTAGGAAAAGTAATTATTCACAGGCCTCAGGCATAGCAAATTCTACCTCACTCCTCAAACCCCTGTGAGTTCTTAGGACACGGAGACTCATCATCTATATTCTTTCCATAAAATACACACTCCAGTGGCATGAGTTGATGGGTACTCTTCCTTTATTTTTTAGAAAGGCAACCACAAAATAAAAACAAGAGGGACCAAGGGGATCTAATTAAGACTCCATAAAGCAGGGACTGGTATCTCCATGATCTGGCTGGAGTAAGATTGCTGTTTTCTTTCTACCCTGCTACTGATATAAATGAGTTCTTAATTCCTCCTTTTGTGAAGAACAGGTTATCAGGCTCTTACTCATTAAGTGGCTTCAGGGCCCGCAGCAGAGCTTAATGGTGGTTTAAATTAGAGCCCCTGCCTTCAGCACCATTGGTGGGGCAAGAATAGGGAGTCCTGGGAAGGGAAAGAAATTTCCCAGGATTTGAGGACTGAGGGAAGCAGGGACAGAGTGACCTTGGAGGTATTTGGAGGGCAGGCCCTACTATTCCTACTCACTGTCCACAGGATGAAGTTCAAACTCCTTACTGTGGATTAAAAAGCCTCCTGCTGTTTCTGTTTCAGCTTGCCTCTTCTGGCTTCACTGATGGCTTCCCGTCCCCCGGTCTTCCCAGCCATGCACACTGTGGCCTGAGGGACCCCCTATCTGAGCAGGCCTGTGGTTCCCTATTCGTGGAACGCCCCTCTCTCTTTCCACTTGCTTCCACCTGGCTTTTCTCAAGACTCACCTCAAGACCCTCCTCTCTAGGAGGACATTTCTTACTATTGGATACTTCCCTTGTAACTGTCAGAGACTATGAAAACCCCCCTGAAGATGCGCCATGGCATATCCTCCTAGTTCTGCCTGGACCCCTAAGGCCTCGTGGATGGATTCTTCTTCAGATCCAGGGCTTGGCTGGATGCTTGACTCTTGTCCAGGAGGGGAGAAGGAAGGGGGAGAAGAGAAGGAGGAAGAAGGGCAGGGCAGGCCATACAGGAGGGAAAAGCACCTGGATATTCAACACTCCTCTGGACCCGGGTATTTGGTGAAGAATGACATAACACCCTGCTTCCTGGTGACGTCTGTTTGTTCATCCAACCAATGCTGAATGCTGGCTTTGAGCCTTTTTTGTCCACTTTCTACCCTCCGTCAGCCTTTAGACTTTATTTCAATGCACATTTCTCTTCCTTTTGTTTTTTTTTAAGTTTATTTATTTATTTTGAGAGAGAGCAGTGGAGGGGCAGAGAGAGAGGGAGAGAGAACCCCAAGCAGGCTCTGCACTGTTAGCACAGAGCCCGATGAGGGGATCAAACCCGCAAACCATGAGATCATGACCTGAGTTGAAATCGAGTCAGATGCTTAACTGACTGAGCCACCCAGGTGTCCTGCAATGCACATTTCTTACTGCCTCACCCTCATTTGTTAGGTTCCCTAACTCAGGGCACTCAGGTGCTTCTTCAGGACTGCTTGGAATCGTCATGCAGGTGCTTCTTCAGGACTGCTTGGAATCAGAAAGAGTTTAAAACTGAACGGCATCCTTCACAAGAACACCCCCTCATCCATCAGTCATGGAGGTCCAGACTCCTAGGCGCTGAAATCTATGTGTCTGTTTATTTCAGGTGCAAACCTTTTTAAGTTTTGGTAACGCAGCACCTTGGGTGCAGAAAGCCCTTTTACTTTTATTATTATTTTTGGTATGCCTATTAGATGTGCATATAAAGTCAGGTTCCCCAGAAGCAGGCCAAGAAAATGCTCTGGAGAAAGTAGGAGAGGGAGACCGATGGGAACGGGGAGAAGCCAAGTGAGGGGGCCAGCCCCCACCGACCCCATGGTGGAGCTCTGGAGCCGGAATTACTCCTCAGAGTTTGTCCTGACTCAGGCAAGGTTGCCGGGCTCTTGTACTCCCAAATCAGTTATTGGCTAAGGAGGAAGAAGGGTGAGGACTCCCAGGCACTTCAGTTCTTTGGGACTAGGGACAAATTGACTCTGGGGGTAGCAGTAGTACAGGCACAGCCTTCAGCCCACAGGTGCACGGAAGTGGGTATGTAGAGGACCAGCGAGGTCTAAGGTGAACCTTCAAAAGTGTCCACCATAGTGTGTACCCCAAACCTAATATCTCTAGAAACCACAGACCTTAAACCATAACCCATAAACCATAGATAGCCTCACCTTGCTACCTTATACAGGAAAATGAGGTCCAGAGAAGGAGAGAAATTACTTCAAGGATGCACAGATTCAAGGCAGAGCTGGGACTTGAAAGGACCTGAATGCAGGACTTCTGGCCTGGGTCCAGGCCTCTTGTCTGACATCCAGCCTTCTGTTATCAATTTGGTATGAGCAAAAGATGTCCACTGGTTGCCCACTTGGCTAAGTATTTTCAAAGTAATTAATGTGGATGCAAAAATATTTATTTTCTTTAAAAAGCATTTACAGATTTCCATTAATTTGCAAGGTCTTCTAGTGCCTGCAAGGTGATACAATTTACAAGAGACCAAATATATGTTGTAATTTACACTGCTTCCCTCTATCCTTCTTTGTCTTGTCCCAACTTTTTGGATCCCTCAAATGGGGTCCCATGATGTGCCTACTTCTCTACAGGTGATCAGTGGATGAAATGGGAAGAAAACCCAGGCCCCATACGAAACAAAGTTGAAGGCCAGTACTGTCCCTATGAGTCAATTTTTAAGTTTTTAATTGCAGGTTTTAAGGAACACTGGAATAAAATTTCTCCATAGGGCTTATGTGTTTGTTATCATTAAAGGCAGTTTGCTCAGCTAATTGTCAAGGAATAGGTAGCACACTTGCAGATTTATCTTGCATGGCATCTGCATGAACTTTGAGCTCCAGCCTGTAAGTACTGGCAAATTCTGAACACTGGCAAGAGCAGAACATTCCTGTCTGCTGCGTTAAAATCTCCAGCAAAGTTTCTCAAAGCAAATTACCCTGCGGCTGTAATCTTCTCCACACGACACATTTACCGTCCCCATCCTGGGCCTTTGAGGGGACAGAAAATGAGTTTGGCACAAAGAGTTGTCCTTGATTTCCTGCCGAAACAGGATCGTTTCTGCATCAGTCATAAATAAATAAGCTTAAATGCAAAAGGCGGTTGGAGTGTCATTACCAGCAAGTGTTGACAGCGTTACCTCCTTGCTAATAGCATTTTTTAAATCAGGGGTTTTGCTATTGAAATTCATCTGAGCACCATTAACAAGTCATATGGAAAAGTAATATAGACGTTTGACAAAGAGCAATTAGATTTTACAGCTCGTGTGAGGGAGGAGGATCCCGGGCAGGATGAAAAAGCCCAGAGAGCAGTCCCTGTTCCCACTCACCAATGTAAACTGAACCCAAGTAGTTTGGGGTGGGGGTACAGTGGAGAGGAGTGCGTGTGACAGAGTCTAATTGAAAACTGACATATGAAACTAGTGAGTGCCAGGACCAAGTAAACACACAGCTCCTCGGGCAGATCTTACTATCCTGGGGGATTTCTTATTCCCTGTCCAGGACAGAAGGTGCTTTTTTGGTTTGGGTGCTTGACAATGACTGAACTTGGGCTAATGTCCACTGGGGCTGTTATCCTCATGGATTGTCTGCTTTGAGACTTAGATGTTATTTAAGTGCAACTGAGTGTGTTACACTGATGTTTGCTGTTAATCCACTCCCAGCTTTGAGAGTCCTTGGATAGGTGGCCTGAAACCCAGAAAATGCATCCAGAATTTGGCAATCCTGCTGGTGCTGAAACACAAGCAGGTCCCACCAGTGACGATCACTTGTGGCCAAGAGAGTGCAGCCCAGGAGGAAAGCTATTCATCCATGTTTTGTCTTTCTTTAAATTAAATTAGAGATGCACAATGCTCCCTGATGCAAAATGTGCACAGGGTCACTAGGTTGCTGGGCATAGCTGGGGAGAATGCAATTTAAGTCAATCTGGAGCCTCTTGTTACAGCTTAATTTTGGGGGGCATTTTCCATGCTTTAAGAGTTGTGTCTGTATCAAAAAACCCAAACCCGAACCCAAAATAAAAAGAGGTTACTGCAATTAAGATTTAGAATTGACAAGGGACCTGGTGAGAGGAGCCAAGGGAGGTGGTGAAATCGTCTCTTGAATCTCTCTGCAACTCGTTTCTCACTCAAGGCAGGTGCAAGAATTAGGTCAGCTCTTGAAACCGCCCAGCCTTAAGATCTTATGATGCTGTGAAGTTCAGATTTTATATCACGATTTGTAGGAAGCTTTCCTCCCAGGGTTTTGGAGCCTGTTAGCTCATTTGTCAAATGGGAGTAACAATGGTACCTCTCATGGGGTTGTTTAAATGCTCAGAGACTGACATAATATTGTACACGTGAAGGCACACTGCCTGGTGTGTGTAACCAGTGCCCACAAATGTTAACTATGATGATTCTTATTTCCAAAGGTAGGGTCACTGGACTGAGGACTCAGAAAGCAACATAAGAAATATGGGAAAATAATATAATGCGTTATAAGAAACCCTCACTTTTCTTGTTCAGACAATGGAATGAAAACAACCACCTGGCTTACCTTGCAAGGTTTCTTTGAGAATCAAATGACATAATGTATTTGAGAGTACGGATAGCTGATTAGGTAAGACGTACATCTATAAGATTAATGCCAACAGCTTCCAGTGTCCCCTCACCTGTGTACAGGGTCACCCCCCTTTTGCTACATGGACCTTTTCCTTCTCATTTTCTTGTGTGTGACTTAAGGAAATTCCCCTGCGCATAATATGTGAGCTAAAAGTACCCTTTTTGTTACAGACAGGAGCCCATTTTCATTTCTTCCAAGAGGGAGCTGGCAAGGAGCAGTAGTGGGTGGCACTCTGGAGTCAGGCAGGTGGGCCACTGGGTGTGCATGGCCAGTGTGGATTTGTCCCTGGGCCCACTCAGTCTGGCTGTGTTCTGGGTCCTTCTGGACCTGACAGGGCTCTGTCATATTTGGGAAAGGGATGTAGTTCATTAGCTTATTGAATGATTGTGGAAGCCTCTACTTTATTTTTTTTTAATTTTTTTTCTTAATGTTTTTATTTATTTTTGAGAGAGAGAGAGAGAGACAGAGCATGAGCAGGGAAGGGGCAGAGAGAGAGGGAGACACAGAATTGGAAGCAGACTCCAGGCTCTGAGCCATCAGCACAGAGCCCGATGGGGGGCTCGAACTCACAGACTGTGAGATCATGACCTGAGCCGAAGTCGGACGCTCAACCGACTGAGCCACCCAGGTTCCCCTGGAAGCCTCTACTTTAAAAGCATTTGGGGATTTTCTGTTTTTGAGGAAATTTGGGCTGGCCTGGAGGAGGGTCATGTTCAAGGGTGCTCAGGCTCTGTACCTTCATCCCCCTGGAACCCATTTGGATTCTTCTGAGAAAAGAGACCCTAAACGAAGAACTTAGTTACATCTGGTCATCTCCGTGGGGTCTGTGTGCAAGAATCAATGGGACCTCTGAACATTCCCCTGATTGTACACATTACCCATTTTATACATAGGACTGGGCTGATTTGATAAGGCTTTGGCACTGGGTTCTGTTCTACCTGAGGCAGACATCTGGGTCCCTAAGAACAGTCTTTCCTTATAGGTCAGACTCTCACCAACTCTCACCTGAGCATTAGCTAGGCTTTGATTGTACGAGACCTAAAATCTCTATCAGGAATAGTCTTTGTTGATCTCCCACAGCAACTTTCCCCAGGCATATATTCTACAGGATCAATCAATGAACACTTCACTCACCAGGAATATAGGGCACCTATTATATCCACAGAGTGTCTTCTGATTGTAAGCAATAGAAACACACTGACTAGTTTGGGGGCAGGAAGGAGAAAGCTTGTAGACACTTCTAATTTCTGGAGACTGCTAGGGTCAACCAGAGCTGTTCTTCCCTTCTTCCACAGCAAGAGTTCAAGCAAGAGGTGGCTGCCAGCCAGAGACCACAGTTCCTAGCCCCACGTTTACAGCCCATGTGGCCGGATGTCCAATTTCTGGCCAATGAGCATGAGCAGGACTGCACGTGCCACTTCTAGACCTGGCCCCTGAGACCTTGTGGGTTCACACCTGCACATCTTTCCCTCCTCCCTCCGGCTGGGGTAGCTTCAACCTTGGAGACTTGTGAAGGCGCATGGTGTTGAAGGGGGCAGAGCTGTGGCAGCCAGTATAAGATTGTGTGGAGCTGAACTGTCTCAGGAGTAAGTTCCTGAACTGTACAAGGAGTAAGCTTCTACTTTCTTTGGGTCTCTGCGTTTTGGGGCTCCTTGTTTTAGCAGTTTGACCTTTACCCTGATTGATTCAGGAGACTGAATCAAGAGAACTGCTGAACAGCCAAGTCTTGAGAAGGCATGGTGGGGCAGCACCAGACACCTCAAGCAGCAAGATTTGTACATCGACTCTCTGGTCGCTGCCATTACATGGACTCCTCTTCATTGTCACTGCTGGATGCCTCTGATCCTTTAGGCTTCCAATTCCCATGAGATGATCTGAGTGGCCCAGCTCAGGGCAGGTCTCTATCCTGAGATCAATATGCTGTGGCCAGAGAGACAAGCTCGTCATGGAAATGTAAACACCGAGGCTCCCTACCTCTTCATCTCTCAGGGTTTTCTGGAAAAGGGGACTGCTGGGTACTGTTGTTTCTTATACCATGCATATGTCACAGTCAGATGAAGCAAGGAACACACAGAGGGACAGGAATTTAGATTTTTGTGGGGAGACAGGAAAATGAATAGATACAATATGGAGATGTGAGAGCTAAAACTGAGGTTTTCATTAGCTATTATGAGAGCTCAAGGGAGAGGCAGCCGATGTGACTGGGGGAAGGGGTTTAGGAAGATGTAGGATGTTGACAGCAGGGTTACTCCTGTGGAAGGAATCTGACTGATTCCAGCACTGGTGAGTGGCCTAGAGCAAGGTATGTAAATTACCCCTCTGAACAGGGTTCCTCATTTGTAAAAGAAAGAGGATAATGTTACAGCCTTTTTGATAGGACATAGCTCTAGCTACGCTGGAATTGGGGAAAGGAAATGGTAGAAAGTAAGGGAGAAGAGGTGATATTACTGTTCTACCTGGGTAGAATTTGTGAGTACATATTCCTCGGTGCCCAACTGTCCATAATCAGTCTGTTGCCAAAGACTATTCCCATTTGATCTGGAAACCATCTGTGATTGTTAGTTTCATGTGCCAAATTGGCTGGTCGATAGTTCCTGGTTATTCAATTACACACTCACCTAAGTTGTGGTGTGATGATATTTTCATAGCTGTGGTTAACATCTATAATCAGTTGACTTAAGTAAAGAAGATTATTCTCAGTGATGTGCATGGGCCTCAAGCCATCAGTTGGAAGGCCTTAAATGCCTTAAACCTGAGATTACCCTGAGAAAGAAGAAATTCTGCCTCAAGACTGCAGCATCAACTCCAGCCTGCTGGCCTGCCCTGTGGATTTCAGACTTGCCAGCCCCAACAGTAGCATGAGCCAATTCCTTGAGTGCATCTTTTTTTCTCTCTATATATAGATGGAATACATCTCACTCGAGAAATCTCTTTCTACAGATATATATATATATATATATATACACACACACACACACCATAATATGCTGTGTGTGTGTATATATATATATATATACCATCTTATCATAATCAATTCTATATATCATATGTGATACATACACACAGATATGTCTTTCATCTATATAGAGAGAAGGAAGAGAATTTCACAGAATTGGTTCATGCCCTATCTATCTATCTAGCATCCATCTATCTATATCGCACTTATGGGTTTGGTTTCTCTAGAGAGCACTAATATGCTGGATCTCTACTCTTTCTCCCATCCAAATGCACACCGACCCCATGGAAGTTTAAGCAGCCCTTCGTTGGAATACAGGGCAGTGGTAGAGGATGGATGGAAGGTGGTGGCCCTGGGAGTTCCTCTGTCTTCTGAGCTGGGGGTGAGACCTCTGGGCCAGGTGTTGAGGGAGGCCCAGGCAGATGCGCTATGACTTCCAAAGTCTTGCTCCTCTACTGTTTTTGTTTGTTTGTTTGTTTGTTTGTTTGTTTCTACTGTAGATGCAGAGGATTCAGTTAATCATGCTTCTCATTTCAGGGCGTCTTATCGTATGTTCTCACTGGGCCCCTTTTTTGGTGCTATGCTTTGTCCTATGCTGTTCCTTTTTATTCTCCTTCCCTGTCTGAGATGTTTCTAACATGCTTAATATATATTTTGTCTTAAAAAATTTTTTTTTAATGTTTATTCATTTTTGAGAGACAGAGACAGAGAGCAAGCAAGGGAGGGGTAGAGAGAGAGGGAGACACAGAATCTGAAGCAGGCTCTAGGCTCTGAGCTGTCAGCACAAAGCCTCATGTGGGGCTTGAACTCACAAACTGTGAGATCATGACCTGAGCCTAAGTGAAATGCCTAACCCACTGAGCCACCCAGGTGCCCTCAATATACATTTTTTCATTTTAGTTTTGTTTCATTGTGGAGTATGTATCATATAGTGTACAAGTATTTTAATGTACATAAACAGAATTGGATTTTTTTTTTCTTTCCTTTTCCAATTCAGCAGTATGTTTGTAATATCTCTTCCTGTTGGTCTGTGTGCTTCTGGTCTGTTGCTTCTAATTGTTGTGGAGTACATCACTGTGTATCCACCATATTTATTCTATCCTTCCCCCAGAAATGAACCCTTAGACTGGCTCTAACCCTCGCCCCACAATCAATGCTGTGGCAAGCATGCCTGGGTGGGTACCTTTGAGAATTTCTCTGCCACCTATATCCAGGAGCAGAGTTTCTAGGCCACAGAGTATCTGAATGCTGAATCTAAGCACTTGCAAAATGATCCCCAGAATGGCTGCACCCATCTACACTGTAATAGCACTGCACAAAGGCCCCTATATCCCCACATCCTTGACAACTACTGGCATTATCTAGCTTTCTGATTTTTGCCAAGCTGGTAGATGTTAAGTGATGGTGCCTTGGTGTTTAATTTGCTTTCTCTAATTACTAATCAACGTGAGCATCTCTTCATGCACTTGCTGTGCTTTTGGGTCTTCTCTGCTGTGAACTGACTGTTCGTGGTTATTGATCATTTTCTTTTGTGGCCTTTGACTTTTTCTTGTTGATATTTGAATTTGTGGGGGTTCCCTGAAGATTTTCAATACTAGTCCTTTGTCAGTTTTTTTTTTAAGTTTATTTATTTTGAGAGAGAGACAGAGAGAGAGAGAGAGAGAGCAAGCATGTGAGTGGGGCAGGGGCAGAGAGAGAGGGAGAGAGAATTCCCAGTAGGCCCAGTACTGTCAGTGCAGGCCAGATGCAGGGCTCAAACCCATAAATTGTGAGATCATGACCTGAGCTGAAACCAAGATTCGGACACTTAACCGACTGAGCCACCCAGGCGACCCAGTCCTTGGTTAGTTTTAGATGTTGTAAATATCTCCTTCCATTTCACTATTTGTCAATGAAATTTTATTGCATAAATTTCCTGAGTTTGGTGTTATTAAATCCATTCATTTTTTACCTTACGATTTTTTAATTTTTTTTTTAAGAAGTTGTTTTCTAGTCTTAGATTATAAACATAATTCCTTCTGTTATTACCTATTTGTGCTATAGTTAAGATATTTAATTCATCTGGAGTCCATCTTGAAATGTTGAGTTAGGTAAAGATCAAGTTTTATTTTTCTTAGTCCAGTGAGTCAATTTCTCCAACCCTCGCATTAATGGTTTATTCCAGTCTACTGTGTGGGAATGTACAATTCCCGTATCTACACAGGGCTCCATCTTAACTTTTTCTTCTCTTCCTTTGTACTTCATTGGTTCATGAATGTTCTATACTGTTTATTTCCATGGTGTTATAGTATTTTTAGTAAGGAAAGTCTTCCCACCTTGCTCTTCATTTTCAAAGTTGACTGAGAATTTTGTGAGTTTTATTCTTCATTTTCAAAGTTGACTGAGAATTTATGAGTTTTATGAGTTTTGTTGTTATCATTTTGATAAAAACTGGAAAGATAAAATATTTATAAACATGTGTATGGTATGAAGAATAAAGATACAATAGCTAGTTATATATTTACTCCCAATTGATAAAATGAAACATTATCTTTGAAGCTCCAAGAGCACCATTCCATAACCCATTCCTGTGGCTCTACCCTCAGAAACAAACTTTACCCTGAATTTTGTGTTTATCATCCCATTTCTTGTCTTTGCAGTTTGTGTAACTAAATATAGAAGGCTTAGATTTGAAATTTTTTGTTCTTTTAAATTTATTT